>NW_024104434.1:1049388-1313973 GCF_003945595.2 Pipra filicauda
TGAAGGGGCTGGGACGGGGTGGACGGGAGTGGAAACAAGTCACCCTGCCATGGTCTCTGTTTCCAATTTCTGTCCCTCTGTCTAACCTGCTGGGTGGCTGATTCTTCACCTCTTTGAATAACGCTGGGGCTTGTTAGCTGAAGGCTCGTCTCAGCCCCCAAACCCTTTAAGCTCCTTGTGACCTGAGTAACCTGCTAATCCATCCACTTGGCTGGACTTCAACTTGTGTTACAGCAAGTCAAAGTGTTCAGGTGACACAGAACTTTTGTTCTTCTTGGAACTAGTTTGGCAAAACCTCTTGAAAGCTCAACTCTTTCATGGTTCCCCTGATTATGGGTAATCACTGATGTTAGACAGTTCCCGCTAAGATGGGAAATGAGAACAAGGTATTAACACTCAGATGCTCCCTGGACAGGTAGTGACTCAGACTCTGAGCTCATACCATGAACATTGCAATGGATGCACCATTGAAAAAGATGGGGTTTCCAGCCTCTCTCCAGCACTCCAGGTTGCATTTCCTGATTTGAAAGCAGATTCTGGTTTTCAAAGAACTGACGAGGGACTGGTGCAGGCAGATGAACCTTGAATGAAGCTTGGTTCATTGGTTATTTTCTGGTGGAAACTTGGCCTATTGTGGTCTGTTTTCCTCTGGGTCTTCAACAACTATGGAATCAGTAGGATTTGTATAAGGGACCTCAGTAATTTGGCTCATCCAACCTCCACGGACCGAATTGATGCAGTGTTAGTTTAGATATGAGGTTGATCAAGGCTGGACATCTGGAGAAACCAAAAGGAGAAGAAATATCTGTGATTGAAAGACTTTGTATTTTGGTCTTAGCAATCTATTCATGTAACTTCTTTCTCCCCAAGGCCATTATGTTCTGGGTTGTGGACAGCTTGATCATGAGGAAACATAAGCAGAAGGACACCCTAGACATCAATGGATCCATAGAAACTCCTCGGGTTAGGAGGACAGAGGAATCTCAGGTAAGAGCAAGGATGCAAACCTGTGTTTGAGACCAAACTGCAAACTTGTGGGATGGTCTGTGTGCTTTACAGAGACAGTACAATGTGCCATCATGTTCTCCAGACCTGGGGTGGTGCTTCATGAATGAGGGTGATGACCCTGTGAAGTCAAATGAACTCTTGTCTAACCATCAGCAGTGTCACAGCCCGTGAAGTTTTGCTGAAATATTGCCCTGAATGATGGCAGTATCTTGGGGGGGCGAAGGAGCTGACTCTTACACTGACCTGTGTGGGCAGACTGAAACTGGTGTGTATCTCTGCACTGTCACTCTCAACTTCCCCATATTTAGTTGTAATTAATCTTGGCTGAGAAGGGCTTGCTTTCCTCACTGTAATTGATAGCATCCTTTTTTTTAGAGGACAAGGCCTAGTCAGGAATCCTGTTTTTGTCAGCATCTGGTATTTTTTCAGCCAGATGGTGGTCCATTAGCTGCAGGAAGCTGTATTTTGTGTAGTCTGAGCTTGACACTCCAAAGTTGTGGGGGGGGAGGAAATGCTGCAGTTCCAGCAGACTTTGCTCTTGTTAATGATATGTGGTTTGGTGGGTAGGTGGTGTCTGCTTCTTACTGACTTTTGGACAGAGACCACTGTGTTAGTTCCTTGGGATGAATTCCCTTCCTTCCCCTGGCACCCAGACCTGGTTTCAGTGTGTTCTGTGCATGACTCCTGATATCCTGCAGCTCGCTGGCGAGACTTACGGAGATAAGATAATTCCTGGCAATCTCGGACTGGCTCCTGGAGTAGCTTCTGCAGAGGAATTTAGGATGAACAGAAATAGCTCTTGCTCTCTGAGAGCTCTTTCATAAAGAGTACCTCAGCTCTTGTGCTGATGGGTGGGTGGGACAGTTACTGGTGACAATGCAGCACACACAGAGGTAATACTGTTTTCACAGTGTGCTTGACAGCCTGCACAGCAGCCAGGGCTTCTCTGTCCCAAGGGTGTGGTGGGGAAGTGACCACTGCTCATGAGGATGCAGTGTCAGAGGAATCCTCCCTCTGGCAGGGAGGGCAGGCAGATGTGAGCAGCTGTTGAGACAAGTGAGTCACTTCTCCTGGCCCTGCCTCCAGATAAACAGTTACAGCCTGGCGAGGTCACTGTTGGTAAAGACCTGCTGCGCTGTGTGGATGTGCTGGTGTGTTCCTGAAGCTTTAAGATCAGTTAAAATCACACCAGCTCAGAAGCAAAGGTAAGGAGGTGACATCTCTAGTTGAGACACCAACATCCTTTCCTGCCTTTCGAACCTAAACTTGCTGCATTTAGTCCCATTTAGTGGCTGCTGTGGATACACAGAGGGTGTTGCAATTACTAGTCCTTCATGGAAATGGAGCTGGATCTCTGCCTTGTTCCACTGGGGCGGGGGGCAAGTGTTTTGTGACCTCCAGCTCAGTTTTGGATAACCCGTAGGGGAGATCCTGTTTATTTCCAGAAGCCAGGAAAGACTCTTCTGGCAGCTCAGCCGAGACAGGTTGTTTCAAGTTGACAGAAACAGTTCTGACTTTCTTTCAAAGGCTTTTCCGATCTTCTGAGTACGTGACTACTTTTGTGAGGCAAATTTTTGCTGAGATCTTCAATGTCCAGGTTATTTGTCCATCCCGAAACCCTCTGATCCGTCACTGCAGTGGAGCTGCCAAGGGGACCATTTTTTACCTGAGGCAGTCTGCAGGGATTGCTTCCTCTCTGCTCAGGCATGCTCCTGTGCCTCTGGCCCGACAAATAGTTTGGGCAGAGGAGGAAGTTAGTGAAGAAATACAGCAGTGGGTGACCTGTTTTCCAGCTCTTTCTTGGCACTGGGCCTTGAGGTATAGCCATAGACTCGTGCTTCATGTGTCAGCTTCTTAAGCTGTGAATTAAAGATCGTGTTGGCTGGCTGAGCCCTGCACCTGGGTCGACTGGAATTTAGGCTTGAAAGCAGAAAATGAGCATTTGCTGGGCTTGTTGCTGCTAATAACCTGTTTCAGTGGGGGAATTTCTCCTCTGCCTGCTGCCCAGTGGAGGAGGAAGGGGGGCTGAGCAGTGTCTGTGTGTGGGGCAGGGCTGGCTGAGGGTCATGTGTCCCATGGTTTATCAGGGTTCATCAGAGCTGTCTCTCAGCAGGTGCCACCAGCTCCCCATCACACTGCAGGCTTGAATTTCAGCCCTCTGCCTGTCTCACCAATGGAGTGTCATTATTTTCACTCCAACCAGCAGTTTGTGTTTGCAAAAGGAGGGGTGGGGAGATAGGAAGGAGAATGGAAAGTGGGGGCTGAAGTTAACCTGTTAAAAAACCACACTGAGTATTTTCTGTAGGGAGAGCAGGAAAACTCAGCTTTGTTCTTGGCTTGGTTGACCAGATGGGCAGCAGGAAGAAACCCACCAACCAGCAGTCCTGCCTCTGGTGTCACTTACTAACTCTGTGGCTGCAGAGCAGACCAGAGAAGTGGCAGCCTCTGCTGGGCTTTAAGGCTGCTCTGATGAGCCAGAGGGTGGGCTCTTGCTTATAGTAGAGCAAATGCTGAGTTGTTGGTTTTTTTTGCACTGAAACCCTGAAAGGGACAAATTCCCTCCTATGGTTGGAAGAGTTCCATCTTCCTTTCCTTTCTTCCTTCCATGTCAGTCTTAAGCTTTGCGTTGTTTCAGACTTGTGCCCTGCCTTGTAAATGTTCATGGAGTCCTTCTTTTGCCTTCTTGTGGGATAGAAAAATATCTTTCTTGAGTGCCAGTCTGCATCCAGTGCTGTTCAGGCTGAGGAAATGCATTCATCTGCAAGGCCCTTGTTTCTGCTTTGTATGTGTCCTGCCCTTGACCCAAGTCTCTTTTCCCTTGCCCTTGCAAGTCCCAATAAACTTTAGATCTTATCAGTGATTTCTTTGTTTCCTCAACTCAGGAAAACAAGTCAGTTTTAATAATGTTTTATTTGATCTTTTTTGAGTTTGTTTTTTTTTTTTTCCTTGTTGTTGGTTCTTTTTTTTTCCCCAAGGGAGGTGGATGAGTTTCTGTTCCTTTCCTGAAGGCTTACATTTTCAGAGAGCCTTAAAGCAAAAGTCTAATACTTTAAGTTTGGGAGGAAAGTTAATACTAATACATGGGGACCTGCCTTTGGTCAGCATGGAGCTCAGCACCTGTCCTGATTCCCTTCATAGGAGCTGTGACTTCTGGTATTCACTAGACTGCAGATGCTGATAAATGCCAATACAATGCTGCTTGCTTATAAGTATTGAAGAATATTTCAAGAGCAAGTTTGATTTGGCTGTTGCTCAGCTGAGCTGATTTTTAATTAGCTCAAACTCGTGGTGAACTCAGGTACCTGATCCTTACAGGGAAGATAAATAAAGGTGGGCATAGAGTTGCCTTTGGAAGGAAACCATCCCACCTGCCAGTCCTGCTGAGTTGTAGCAACTCATCTAAACTCAGATCCTCTAAGGAGGATGGTGGGATGGATGGTCCCTACTCTGGGCATTGAAATAGACTGCCCAGGGAAGTGGTGGAGTCACCATCTCCGTAGGTGTTCAGAAGGCTGGTGGGTGTGGCACTTGGGGATATGGTTTAGTGGTAGACTTGGCAGTGCTGGGTTAATGGTTGGGTCTTTTCCAACCCTAATGGTTCTGTGATTCTACACCAGGCTGGTGGAGCTTTGGGCAAACAGGTTTCCATGATTAGTGGGGAAGTGGTCCCAGAGCTGCTTTGTTTTACAGCCTGTGCCACAGTTCCTCTCTTCTTCTACCACTAAGGTGGTTTGGTTATCCAAAAGGATGGAGTACTAACCAGTAGCATACTGGTATGCAGTACTGAACCAGTGGGCAGCATCTTCTCCTGGCCAGGAGGGCTTGGCAGCATGTGTGGGCAGCCCTGTTTCAGTAGTGTGACCCATGTTTTGGGAGCTGCTGGCTGCCTGGTGTGGGGAGAAATGTGGGAAGTATTTGGGGACTGCTGAATGAGACAGCAGCACATTGTCTCGGGACTGGGACACCACAGCCCATTCCCAGCTGTGCCACGGACCCGCTGTGATCCTGACCTGGACACATCTGCAGGGGAAGAGCCTCGTCCAAGTTGTGCTGAAGACTCCCAAATTGGATTTAGGCTTGAAAATTACATCTAAGGGGATGTCCTGTGACTGTCACAGTGATGAGGTGTCATCTTGTCATGATGCTTTCCCAGGGAATTGTGGAAAGGTTACTGGAGACTGTTGGCTCGTGCAGCTTCCTGCAAGTGTATAGTGGGCAGACCTGAAGGGGTCTGAATGCACAACACTCAGTGCCTGCTCCATCTCCATCCATACTTGGCTGCAAGGGGATTTGAGTTTTCCACTGAAACCCACCCAAATCACCAGTTCATTAGGCCCCACAACCAACCTGTTGCAGCCTGTCAGTTCAGTGAGCTTATGATGCTGTGTGTGACTAATTACCCACCCATTTTCTCAGGTTCAACAGCACCACAGTATTAATACGATAAACAGGAAATCTTCACGTGAGAGAGATGGAAACTTTCCAGTGTGTGTATCTTGAACTAAAAACCAATTCCTTGAGACCAGTGGAGGGGGGGGGACAACAAGAGAGCTTAATCCTGTCTACTGCTGTCCTTTGAGTGCCTGACTGAGGATAACAACATGGGATGGAGGGGCTGGAGTGTGCGTGAGGGTGGGGAGGAGGAAACCTTCCCCTGCGGCTCTTCTGCTCCTTTGAAGTCACTGACTCATTGGAGTTTTGTGTTTCCTGTTTAGTGGTTTTGTTGCTGTGGTGACTGGCCCTGTGGTGCTGCCTGACTGCTGAGGAGTGGAGGGCACGTGAATTCACAGCTGTGCATGGGGATAGACAGAGATAAGAGTAATTCCCCCATGCTCCTGGTTTTGCCCCAGGAATATTGGGCTCTGGGACTGGTTGAGCTGTTGGGGATGTTCTGTGTGCGGGCAGAAAGCCAGTTTACCATCTCTTGTGCCTTTGAGCTGGAAGGCTGTTCAGTCAGGCACAGTGTTTGAGGAAAGGAGAAAGGGGTAGGATAGGGTTGAGCAAACAGTCTGGTCTGGAGCATGAGTCTGAGGAGAAGCTGAAGGAACTGGAGGTGGTGTAGCCTGGAGTAAAGGAGGCCCAGGGGGGCCCTTATTCCTTTCTATAACAACCCTAAAACAGGTTGTATCCAGGTGAGGGTCAGTCTCTTATCCCATGAAACAAGTGATAGGACAAGAAGGAACAGCCTCAAATTGCACCAGAGGAGGTTTAGATTGGATATTAGGGAAAATTTCTTTACTGAAAGGATGGTCGGGCACTGGAACAGGCTGCCCAGGAAAGTGATGGAATCACCATCCCTGGAAGTGTCCAGAAAACGTGTAGATGTGATGCTCAGGGCCTGTACTCAGTGCTGGTGAGGCCACACCTCAAGTGCTGTGTCCAGCTCTGGGCCCTCAGTTCAGGAAGGATATTGAGGTGCTGGAGCAGGTCCAGAGAAGAGCAACGAGGCTGATGAAGGGACTGGAGCACAAGTCCTATGAGGAGAGGCTGAGGGAGCTGGGGATGTTTAGCCTGGAGAAGAGGAGGCTCAGGGGAGACCTCATCACTCTCTACAACTCCCTGACAGGAGGTTGTAGCCAGGTGGGGGTTGGTCTCTTTTCCCAGGCAGCAATCAGCAAGACAAGAGGGCATGGTGTTAAGCTCTGCCAGGGGAGGTTTAGGTTAGATATTAGGAAGAAGTTCTTTACAGAGAGGGTAATCAGGTAATCAGGAATGGGCTGCCCAGGGAAGTAGTGGATTCTCCGTCCCTGGAGGTTTTTAAGAGACTGGATGTGGCACTTAGTGCCATAGTCTAGTAACCACGGTGGTAGTGGATCAAGGGTTGGACTTGATGATCTCAGAGATCCCTTCCAACCCGGCTGATTCTATGATTCTGTGGTTTAGTAGTGGACTCAGCAGTCCTGGGTTAAGGGTTGGACTCAGTCTTGGAGGTCTTTTTCAACCTTGATGATTCAGTGATTCTAATCAGTCAAGCCATGAACGTTACCCATGCAAACTGCTGGCTGGTGTTGGGTTTCAGCTCTTCTGCAGTCAGTGCAGCCACTGCCTGAGTAAAATTCAGCCTTTCTCCTGTCCCAGATGATGTGGCTGGAAGATGCCTGCACGTGGCTTCATCTGCATCGTGCAGACACTCTGGGCTGGTGGCAGTTGGTTCAAAACAGCCTGTGGTAGCTTCAAGTGTGGAATTGGCTCCTGAGAGTGAGGTGTCCCTGGGGGCAAAGGGCAGCCTTCTGGTCCTGCAGCAAACTGAGCTTTCTTACTTGGAGAGGTACCTGTGAGAGGTGTCAGTGCTCTGTTTTGGCTCCCACAGTCCAGACTGGGCCAGGAGCCTCTGTGCCAGCTAGAAATAAGGTGCTACCAGGTTGAGGACATCACTTCTACGGTTGCTGGCCATGGCTGAAGCTAACCCTATAGCTCTGCTTGCTCTTCTGGCTGAGCTCTGGAGATGACAAGCAGCTGGGGGCCTGGGAAAAGGTCTACATGTGGTACAGCTGTTCACAAAATATGTGGCCTTGGTTTTTTACATCTCCACTGAGGCTGTAGCCTGGCCTGAACATCCGTGTCTATGTGTGAGTCCTGTCCCATAGGGAACAGAGCCTTTAGTGCCTGTTCTGCTGTTCAGGAGGGGGTTGGGTCACCACATCATCATAGTGTCTGTGCCCAGATCTTTTTGTCTGTTGTTGGAAAGATGACCCTGAGACCTTACCCATCTGCCAGAGAGGATTGGATCTGGCAGCAGACCCCTCCAGGGGTGCTTGATCCCTTCAGCAAGCAGCATTGAGAAGATCTGAGAACTTTTGCTCCATCAACATCTGTCTGTTCTCCTTTCTAGGTGTTGCTCTCTCCAGACATGGATTTTGATCAGTCTGAAAGCGACCAAGACACCTCAGGACTCCATGGAACCAACCAGAAGATGAAGCAGCCCAGCTATCAAGTGGTCATCTGACAACACTGGGACAAGGGAGGTGGAGGAAGGAGCAGCACTGTGATCCTTGGGCTGGCCAAGGAAGGGCAGGGTGGGGAATGCTAGTTGATCCCTGTGGATCTGCAGAGATCCTTTTGCCTGCCTCGTCTAGACCTGTCCTGCAGTTGTTTCTGGGATGTTATCCGTGCATCCTGTACAGGCTTGAGCAGTATCTGCTTTCCCTGTGTTCCCCTAATCTGTACACACGCAGGCATGTTGAGATTGGGGTATGAGTATGTACTTTTCCTGGCTGGCCAGCTGGGTGTGACTTTTTTTTGTCAAGGCTAGAGAAAGAAATCAAGATTGTTTGCTTTTTTATAGAAAAAGAAAAAAAAAAGACTATTCTCTGCTACCGGAACCGTGACACTTTTTATATGCACAATACTCAAAAGAATTGGTTTGCAATATGTATTTAAATGTCTTGAATTGGGAAGACTGTCTCAGTGGATCTGATTATTTTTTACTGTTTTATAAGGAACACAATAAATATTTGACCTAAAATTGCCTCATAAATGAAATTACTTCATGTGCTCAATATTCTCTGCAAAACCCTAATGCTGTGAAGGGGAGGAAGGGGGGGCTGTTGAAATCTTTCCTGACCAGGGAGGATTATCTTTCTGCAGCAGGGCTGTCCTAGTAAAGCTGCAGATGAAGAGCTGAGCCACAGTGCTTGGTTTCTGTGGATGAGTTGTATGAGCTGCTTCAGTGGAAAGACCTGGTGCATCAACAGACCTGGAGGTGGATCCCAGTTGCCACCTTACAAGTGAGTGTTTACTGAAAGTTGGCTCCTTTTTACCTGGTGTAAAATAAACATATGAAATCTCTGCAGGACCCGATTCAAACTGGATGTGCACTGTTAACTGAAGCCCCATTAGCCAGCCCTGATTTTCTGGAGGTAAGGGAATGGCCTTGGATAGGACTGCTGCAGGAGAAGACCCTGGGTCATCCCAGGTCGGGCACTTTTTGTTTCAAGTGTGAAGTGCACAGCTTTGCCCTTCCTCTCCTGTTAATGTACTGTATTTGTCTGTAAACACAAAAATGCAAAACACTTTGCAGCTGTCCTGGGGAGGGAGTGAGCACAGAGCAGCTGCATAAGCCACCCCCAGGCTGGGTGCAGATACACAGCTGTGGTGAGACCCACACAGAGTCCGAAGGGTGGATATTCCTCGGAGCAGGACCTGACCCAGGATCCACTGAACTGAACTGGTATCCCTAGTTGAGCCATAGACAGCTTTGCTTATTGCAAGGCAGTCCCCATAAGGGATGGGTGGGATTGATCTTTTATTTTCTCTTCTTCCTTTGCATTTGCCCAAGAAAACACTCCTTATTAAGGAGTAGAAATTAAAGGATTTGGGTTTTCTAACTTAGACGGATTTAGACTTTTAAAGGCTGAGCTCAAGCATGTGAAGATATTTGGTGGGGATTTTTTGGGGTTTGGTTTGTTGGGTTTTTTTCCTTAACTTCAAAGTAGTTTAGAAGCCTTAGATGCAAATCAAAGCCTTGCATGCCCTTCAGTGAACTAGACACGCTTGGCTACACTTGCAGCTGTGCAGCTTTATACTGTTTTTCTGGAAATTAAGTTCTTTTTGTTTTTCTTTCTTAATGAAGGGTCAAAATCCTACTTTTGCTGGCACATCAAAAGGTTTTTGGAACACATGGCACACAGCCCTCTGAATAGATCATTTATATTGCTTAGTGAAATTGGTTTCACAGGGCAACTTCTGCTTGTCTGGGGAGTTCTGCACTGCTAAGGGCTGAAGTAAGTCCTGTGCTGTGTCAGGTCTTGACTGGAAATAGATTAAAACAGCTTCCCTATTTGAAAGTTGCTCTGTTTTGAGGTGTACTGGTATTTGGGGATTTGTTCTTGCTATAGGGCTGCACAGTGCAATGCTGCAGCACATGGAGGGTGCAGATTTGGCCACAGCCAAGTCCTTGTCCTAAAATAGAGGTGAGTGACATGATCTTCATCTTAGTTCAGGCTGCCTGAGAAAGTTCACAGTAGGCAATAGCAAGGAAGATGGGAAAGGTGGTCCCTCTCAAGCATTGTGTAGTCACTGCTGTTTCAGCAACCCTAAGTTCAGGAGTCCTGTTCCCTTCTCTGAAATGGTGGTGTGCAGTTGTTTCCATTGCACTGCAAAGTGGTTGCTCAGCCTCATTCCTGAGCTGTCTGAGCAATGTGCAATCTGTGGCTGTGTCACTGCAAAACCAAGTGCTCTGTGACACTGTTGGAGATGAGAACAAATGCATGTCTGTATGTGCAGCAGGAGCACAAACTGTTTTCCCATGTCCTAGGCTACTGTATTTAAAGACTGGATCAGTCTATGTGGTTAAATTCTTGTTTTACTTCACCCAACACACTTGTTGCTTTCTGCCAAGTATATGGAGGCTGAAAAACATCATTGACCTCTAATTTTCCATTGAAATTACTTTGGCTCCCAATCTATTGTGAGTGATTCTTTCAGCCATCTGGAAACACGAGCTTGTCCAGCAGCATAAAACATACATAACCTCAGCTTCAGAATTCTTTTGTCATTGCCAAATGAAAGCGTCACTGCAGCATTCACTGTAAAATATTTATTGTGAAATGGATAACTGGAGCCTTAATTAGAACTTGAGTATATTGCTCCAGGTGCTTCATATTGCTGAGAAGTTGGACTTGATCATTGTTATCTTCAGGCCCTGAAAGAAATATGTTTCCTTGGCAGGAGGAGGAGGAGGAGGAGTAAAGATGCACCTGAATCATTAACAATAAGTGTGTGTGTGTGTGTATATATATTATATACATATCTATATACAGGAGAGGAGAGCCCAAGCCAACTGCTCCCCTTAGCAATACGACTGAACAGCAAAATGTGGGAGGAGAGGAAAGATTTCAAAGAAATCTCTTTTCAGTAAGGACAGTATGAAGACACCTGCTGAACCCTGGACTGTATAGAAATTCATTGCCACTATCCTGTTCTCCCCTGCCAGTGGAATGGGAGGTTGTTTGGATATGGGCTGTAGGTGATCTTCCTGCTGTCTTCTTGGGTGGAAAAGTCAACTTCACAGATGTTCTTTCTCATCTCATTTCTGGCCCATGAGCCCACTGCAGAGCATTAAACATCTTTCATTATTCCACACTCAGGACTGCGCTGAAGGTCTTGCCTTCGGTTCTCCCTTGCAGGAGAGCTGTTTCTCAAAATAGCAGGGCCCAAAGCAGTAGTTTTTTTACTTTAAGTTTTGTTCCAAACTACGAGCCTTGGCATGAGTTTTGTACTGTAAGGATCTTCCAGAGTGCAATTAAATCTTGCTGGTTGCTTTTGGCTGTTTCCCTCTTCCAGGCAGGACATGGTGTGAATAAGAAACCATGCTTGCCACCTGCTCTGCTGCCACGGTCTAGTAGCACTAACTAGTTGCTCAAGCAACTGGAAAATCACCACCCCACCCCCAGCAGCTGGATCTCCTACAGCAACACTATGGTTTAATTGTTAAATATGCAAAAAAAATCAGTCAAGATTGAATCTATTTCTGCAGGTCTCTGGCAACTCTGTTTTCTCCTAACACATGGATATAATTTAATTTCTGGAGATGCTTCTACACCCTCCCTCCTTCCTTTCAGTTCTGGAAAGGCAGAGCATACATAAGCTCAGTTTGGCCTTGCCATGTAAATGTCTTTGTGGTTGTCAAGTTCTCTTTGGACAAGTTCTCTACTAGAACGCCTCTGTGACTGATCTATAGCATTGCTCAGTGATGCCTCACTTTAAAATAGACCACAGCCTTGCAGTTTGGGTCTGGAGATTTCTTTGCAGAGCAGCACCACCTGCAGTGGGGGTGGCTGGCAGACCCTTCTGTAACCTCCTGCTGCCAAATTCCTGCTGTGTGCAAATTCCTGCAGCGTAAGGGAGGAGAAAGGAGCCAGGAATGAAATTTTTTTTTACAATTTGGAATAAATAAAGACTTCCTCCCTGATTAGAAAAGCAGCTAGAAACATCTAGTCTAAATTGTAGAGGCTGCTTTGTAGGCTCATAAGCTGTTGTGTGTTCTGGTTCATCATCCCTTGGAGAATTTAAATCTTTGCTAAACAGAAGTGATGAGATGCTCAAGGACGTGGCAGGTCTGTTGGAAGCTCATGGTGGAACTTTGTTTCTGTCTGAGGGAGTCAAGACTCAAGAAATCACTAATCCTGCAATGATGTTTAAACTGAATTACATTGAACTACATTGAATTAGCTGCTCCATGGAATGGAAGCCTGTTGCTGCTGAAGACTGGAGGTGCTTTTTAAGCACTCAGGCTGTGCCCTGAGACAGCAATAAACCACATGAAGGTTTTCACCACTGTTTTAGGAGTCTGTAGTGGTTCAAGGAAACTTATGCTCAGTGATAAATCCAGACCTCCTCTCAATAACCAGGAAAGCAATACCCTCCTGTGGCCTGTTGATTTAAGGCTTTGGTTTTGTTACCTGTTTGATGCTAGGGAGTCACTGCAGATGAATATCCACCCACCTCTTCTCTCTCTCTCTTCTTTCCCCATGGACCAAGTTTGGAGCAGGTGCTCCAAGTCACTTCTGTGCAAAGCAGATCACCTCAAAAGGCACTGTGCTGTATGACCTCTGCCTCTCATGGGGTGACTCACCAGCCTCTTGGGTGAATTGCACAGATCCCTGCATGGGTTTACTCAAAGGTCAGCAGCTCTCTGCTCTGTCCAATATGAGTGCTGGCCCATTTCTCCCTCCCTTCCCACTGGGAGATCACCAGTCGTGCCTTTAACCATGTCCTCAACCCTCCCCCCCAGCCTCCTTGTTCTTCAGGAATTTGATGAACAGTGTTCATCTAGCATGAAAAAGAGACAGCTGATTTCCAAAGGCAAAGTCCTTAGTTTCTTTGGCACCAAAAAGTAAAGAAATATTCATTAAGTGGCCTAGTAGAGGCATCAGAAGGGACCTGCTGTCACATATCCTGCTGCAATGCATTGTTAGGACTGGTCTTAAAGGCTGTTAGTTGTCCCAAAGCTGGTCCCTGTGTCGAAAGGGTGAGAAGCCAAATAGTCCTTATAGCTCCCATCAATCAGTTTTTCCGCATTGTTTTTGGCAAACCAGCATTCAACCTCCTGCTGGCCATTGTAGATCCTCCTCTGCTTCCACACCACAGGAATGAGCCGTCCCTTCACCTTCAGGGTATTTGTAAGATTTGGCTTTAACGCTTCAGTGTGATTCTGACCAACCTGCTGATGACTTGCGTTTAGAGATTCCTGAAGAAGTTTAACTTCGTGGTTCAAGAACTGACCTGCAAGGCAAGATAAAATAAGAGTCCATGACTGGCTGATTTGTGCCTGTTGTGGTTTGGTGGTTTGTTTTTTCAGTAGGCTGTGTTTGAGGGTTCTCAGCAAATGGGGTTCTAAAGGGCTTCTCTGCAACAGCAGGATGAATCTAGGTCCTGTGATTCTTTTCTAAATCCCACAAGTGTAGAGGTTAGAATAAACCCCTTTTTTTTTCACTGGTACATTGCCTGAGCTAAAGAGCTTTTTTAGCTGCTAGTAGTAAGTGCCCTTCTGTGGGACATGGTTGCTAGAGGTTAATAACCCATGCAGTGCCCATCAGCAAGCAGGAATATCTAGGCCTGAAGCTCCAGCTTCTCTTCCCTTGCCTTCTTGGGAGCAAGCTCTTTTAGGCCAAACAAGAGTGTGGATTTAGAGATTTGTGCATGAAAGTGGCCTGAATCCAAAACCTCACTCCTGAGGGATCATCTCCCGCTTAACCTGGGGGGACCTGAGAGGCACAGAAACTGTGGCATCAGTCTTGGAGTTCTGGGCCTGTACGTGACCATAAATATCAGTACATCTTGTTGGCTGAAAGAACCCAACCATCTGGTCATTCTCTGAGCCTACCTAAAGCCTAGTTCCTTCAAAATGTAGGGATGGTTCTTATTTCCCTTATGTTTGAAAGAAAGGGGCTACAAGAAGTTGTTCCGGAATATTTGGTTTCTGTCTCTGTACCGGGAGCATCAAGCATGTGTGTTCTAAGAGTAGCTGTATCAAACAATCATAAAAAGAGTAGAAAAGTAAAAAACAGGCACAGCCATATAGCTAGATAGTGGGAGATAGATCATACAGGAAAAGATGGGGAGAAGAGCTGGGGATACTAAAATAGAGAAGCTGTTTGAGAGTGGATGTAAAAGTCTCACCTGGGAACTTAATCCCCACCTTGTTCACCTTGTTCCTTACCCTCTGTCTCTCTTTGGAAGGACCATTTTTGTCTGGTTTACAGCTCTGAACCTGAGAACCTGTTACCTACCCAGTAGCCCGTGGGAGTCAGAAGAGAGGCCTTTGCTGTTGGAGATGTAGAACCCCAGGTGGTTCCTCTGATACGGGGCCGGCTTTTTGTAGCGGTGGATGAGGATGACGAAGCTGATGGTGTCTCGTATCGTCACGGTGACGTTGGAGTTGGCAGAGATGGACACCTCGAGGCTCCTGCTTCTCACAACAGCACTCCGACCACAGGACAGGACAAGCCTTTCCCCGTCATCCAGGATGATCCTTCTGGGTGTGATCTCCAGGTAGGATCTCTCTGGCTTGTTGCTGAGGATGGTGATGGTGCTGAAGTAAGTCCGATGCTTCTTGTGGCCATTGGGTGGTGCAGGAGCTCCAATCAGTTGCCCATTCACAGTGACACCTTGCAGGAAAACAATCAATAAATGAAAGCTGGAACCAAAATAGGTCTGATATCTCAAAACAAAAGCCCTGAGACCAAGAACATGCAGATTCACCACCTCGTGCTCAGTTATTTCACTTACCAGTATTCAGAAGAGCATAACCAGTCTGTTATAAAATTATTACCACATACAGAGCACGTGAATTTACCCAAGCTCAGAAATACTGGCCTTGCCTGGAAACAGGTGCCCCCAGGCCCATTAATCCTAACACAGTGTACACAGTGCTACCAGAAGAACCACTCTTGAGTGATCCAAGGTGCAGATGCCACAGAGTCAAATAAAGCCTTGATGTCCACAGGAAGATTCCCAACCATGATTTTTTTGATTTGCTGTCCATCAGATAGTGTCTCACTTCCCACAGGCCTCTGAACAGCTACTGGACAGTAACAATAAAGGAGGAGGCTTGTTGCTAACCCAAGCCAGACCCAACCCATCAACACTGAGATATCTCCACATCCCCTCATTCCTGGTGGGATCTCTCATTTCTATCTTTAAAGACTCAACTCGCAAGTGCTACAGAGTCTGTTTTCCTCAAGATCATTCTGCATTTGAGCCACAGAAGCATTCAAGCAGTAGCATAAACAATCTGTGAAAGAAGATGAAGGGAAACATTGCCAAGAACTGGATCTTGCTCACTAAGGCAGGCCTGGACACAGAAATATGGAGGTTAGACCATTGCCACACAGAACAGAATTCTTATAACTTTGTTGTGGTGTTTTGTAAAACCAGTCTGTGAATTGTCTCTGGTTTTGACACTCCTTTCTCCCACTGTTGCCCTGCTCAGGACATAATCTGATTATTAGCTGCCCTGCTTAGAATTCCAGATCGGATCAGACCACAATTTGGGCCCCTGAGGATCAGACTGGCTTGGGCAAAGCAGATCCTGAATCATGTGGGTTTTCTTGAGGCTGTCATGACTCAGTAACCAGTTTGGTCATTTCTTTACTGAAGTAGCCTCGGTGCTCGGTGAGTCTGTTCAGGTACTTTGCTCTGTCCTACACCAAGCAGTACTGTAAAGAGCAAACTTTCAATAACAGAGCAATTTTGGTGAATCCAAGTCTTTTATTTGCGTGTTGTGACTTTGTAACTAGAGGACTGATGAAATTGCACCAAAGACACTTTTCCTGATTTCCTGTCCCTTTCTTGCCCGTGAAGCACCTTGGTGCTTAGTCTTACTGCTGGAGAGCTGGCCTTGCACTTCAGGTTTCCCCTACAAGCAACTGCTGGACTTGGCTGCTTACCAGATTCCTTGTGATCAGAGACCAGCCGGAGAATGTCCCCTGGTTCTCCGTCAATATTGAAGCAGACAGAGAACTTGCTGGAGGGAAAGTCAATGACAAAGTGAGGGTCTCCATCCGCTGAGAAAGACATGGAAAAAATGTGAGAGGCTTACACAGAACTGCAACATCCAAGATCGTAACAAGACTGCTTTTTCAAGTGTGTTTGTCCCTGTTTTTTTCCAAGACCTCCTGGTTTGTTGTTTTTAGAGGGTCAGATGGAGTTTGCCAGGAAATGCCAAGTTTCGCTTTGTTGTTCCCAAAGATTGTTTTGTTTTGTTTCTCACAGAAGAGGTTGGTTTTTAAATGAAAACTCAAACCCCAAAACAATCTGGATGAAAATCAGCATACTTTCTTCCTGGAATATAATTTCAGTGATTTATGGGAGTTATCATGCAGGTGTTTTTAACTCCTCTTCTCTGTGTTTTCTTGGCAGGCTACATCCCTCACAGCATGAAAATTTTCTAACTGAAGACTGATGGGTGCACCTCACACTGAACCCTCCCAGCCCTCAATATCAGATTAGAGCAGTTGACAGCAGATATTGATCCCACAATCGTAATTTTTCAACAATCCTTCACCCCTCATCAACTACCATATAGGTGTCATTAATAAAGCAAGACAAAAACCTTATTTTTTAAACTAAACTTGACCTTATCAAGTGAAATTCAAGTAAAAATTCTTGATCTGGACTTCTTCTTCAATGTTTAATGTATGAAAAGAATGTAAAGTAGAGGTGCAGAACCAAGAGGAAAATAATAATATACTATAGGATATTCTTTTTTTTCCCCCTTCAGCAACATTTTTTATGTCTCAGCAACATTACTTTATAAAATGTTTTTGACTAGATCTAGTACAAAGGGAATGTGTTTCCTGTTCTCCCCTAATCTACAGAAATCTCAGACATGAGGATCAGTTGTTGCAGATCATCTGCCTTGCTATGTTTGTTCGGTCTCCTTCTCATTACTGATCCTCTCTGTATTTTGTTTTTGTTTTCATTTTCCTCCCTTCCCTGTTGGTCTAGCAAACAGGATTTTGGCTGTTCCTTGGGATGGTTATGCTACAGTGACATGCATCTGAGGTTTCCGTAAGTCGACCACTATTATTTTGCACTATTAAAGGCATAGAAACAAGCACTGACCTGAAGTTTTGGAAATTTTAATTCTTTGTTTATCTTGTACTTGTTTATCTTGCTCTCTGCGTATACCTAGAAGTGGGGGAAGGAAGGCTGTTATGATTATTTTTTCAGCAGCAAAAGGAGTCATAGTATAAAAGTGTTTTCAAAATATTAAATCAGGGACATTATGGGGCATTTAAGCTTCATTTAGAACACCAATTTTTCTTCAATAGTTTCTAGAGCAGCAAGTGCTTCAAGGGGGTGAGTCAGGTGCCTAAAAGGTTTACTTAAGTTTACCCAGCTCACAATTAGCAAAATTGATATGAAAATCTCAGCTTTACCCCTCAGTTCATTGGCGAGGATCATCCCTGTGCCAAAGTCAGCCATGAGACATCGCCTATGCAAAAAGATTTCTTACCAGCACAAGGGTATTTTTCTCTCGTACCTGGTGGTGCTCTGTGTCCCTGCAAGCTCTGCAGCTTCTCCCCGATTCCATCAGTAGAAGGCCTGATAAACTCCTCCTGAGGTGGTTCTGAATGGAGTCCAGCCTCTCTCATCTTCAGCACGGTGAAGGGAGTAACAAAATTGTAAGCCAGGGCCAGGGATTTGGCTTTCTCCATCAAATGGTCTTTTTCCTGACTGTCATCACTCTTCAACCGCGAGTTAAGCAATTCCTTGATGGTGAGGTAACTCCACGCCCTCTCGATGTAATTTTTGTCACCCTTGCCATCTTCCAGGCCGGGGACACCTCTGATGTCATTCCTGCTCGGCAGGTCAATGGCCACGTCTGTTTTGAGGAGGATGTACTTCTTGGAGTTGCTGGCAGTCACCTGCACGTGGAGCTTGTCTGAGGTGCGGTTGATGAGTTTGCCGGCGATTATAATCTCAGAGCCATTGAAGTAGTTGGGGAAGAAGTTCTGGGTGACCTGCTCCACATCATCTTCAGGGTAATCAACACGGATGTCAGAGAGGAGAGGTGTTCCTATTTCGTCATAGAACCTTAAACCAAGACACATTTCTCACTGTCAGTACCATTCATCCAAGTGTATAAACACACTCCTGTACATGGCCAAGGATGCTGTCAGGTTATCTACTATGGCTCCTAAGACACTCAGGGGCAGTTAGAGCTACCAGACATCAAATTTAACTATCACATCCACTGTAACTGGGCCCAGAGAAACAGGGGAGTCTCCACCCTTAGAGATTTTCAAAAATCTTTGTCTGAGTGGAGAGAGACCTCAGAAACCTCACCTAAATTTGAAGTTAGCTCTTCTCTGAGCAGGAGGTTGGATTACAGGATATCCAGAGGTTCCTTTCAAATAAAATTATTCTCCGCCTCATTTTAGTTTTCAGTGTTCCTTAGGCATCTAAACAAAATCTCCTAAGTATGCTCAGAAGGATCTCAGCATGGCCTGGCAGTCACTTCCCTTCCACTATGATTCCAGGTCTCTGCAGAGGTATTTGTGACCACTTCAGTTTGCTTAAGAAGACTTGTCCATTGAAAGTAACTTCTTGGCTCATGAAGCTCACAGAAAGCACCCCAGTTATTAAAAAATGCACTTCGAAGAGATGCTGTTACCCACAATTTTTTAGTGATATTATGTTTGGTATGCCAGAGCCAGAAACTGTAAGACCAAAATGTTAAGTCCCCCAAAGCTGGAGAGACTCTAAAGCTTCTGTATCTCTGGAAGACCCCACTAATGCCATATTTTCCATTTAAGCGCCAGACTGCTCATCTCTTGGCAAGTCATTTGAGTTTAATTTGGTAAATAAACAAAGAATTGGCCTCGGCCCTTTTTTTAGTTCAAGCTGCATTTATTTTACACATCTGGTTAAACAGATTGTCTGGAAGCTAAAGTCACACTTTGTGCTTTATTCTCTCTCCAAGGGAACCCAGAGCCTGAATTGCTTGACTTTGTTTTAAAGTCTGTCTGAGAACTCGGTGTCTTTCATGCAGAGACATCACCAGATTTAAAAACACAAGTGAATTAAACCCGAGAACTCTCTGAGAAGTGTCTTCCGGGTTGTAACAAATGGTGGAGAGATACAACCTGTCTCACAGTAAAATTCAAGGAAGTATCTGTATAAAAATACAATTCACTGGCCACAAAAATCAGAAATTACGTTGGCACCCATGGAGCTTTTCCCTCCAACAGAGGTTTGAATTGGCCTCCAGCAGTGACTGTGCTTTTATGTATAAACTTGGCACCTGATGCCAAATGGCTCTGCCATCACTGAGCTTAATAAACAGTGAGCTGTTTATCAGATAGAAGTGTTTGAACAAGTACCTTCTATGCTGGGTTACCGCAGCCCAGTCAATCAGAAACTCCTTTATTTGACAGGGAATGCCACTTGCTATCCAAAATACATGTTCTGAGGAGGAAATCACATGGCTGGAGTGGCAGATGGATCTACAGAATTCGGTTTAAAACGAACCCTTGTCCACACATAACCACCAGAGAAAGCAAAGCTCTAGTGGAAGCTGCGTGGTCTCATTGCTCCAGATGAATTAGGCACAAGATAGGACAGAGGTCTCTGCTCTGTGTCTGGGTTTGGTTTCTGAAGTTCAAAACACTAACAGTTTGGGAGTGAAAGCCAAACATTTTTGTTTGGAAGTGCTGACACACTGCCTGACATTTTAGTCAGAGCTGTGGTTCAGGTATCTTTCTGCTGTTCCTCACAGGGGTCTCCCCTTGGACTACAGCTCCCTGATCACAGAAGAGGAGCACAATCTCTGGTCCTGCTGGATAATGAGAATTACAGGAAACTTAGAAGGAGTTGGGTCATAAAGAATGAGGGAATTAAGTGACTTTATGATCATCCCAGGAATGACCTTTATGTGTTGTTCAAAGCTGAATATTTTGGAGTTCGGGTAAAAGGTTATAATTTTCAAATAATAAATAAATAATTTTCTGCCCTAAGTTGGGATCTTCATTCCTGATCCACTTCATGCTGTTTATGTTGTCAGTTTGAAGTGAGCAATGCAACCTTTCCTCCAACCATCTACCTGTGGAGAATTGGCCCTCATGCCTCTTGTCTCTCCAGGTTTACATACCCAAAACAATGATCTGAATTAAGGAAACAAATGCCTTGTTCTCAGGGGCTGGGAAGCTCCAGTACAACTGAGGGGATGTGCTAGGAAGGAGACAATTTCTCGGTAGGCATCCTCACTATCTGAGCATAATCAACCTCTCCCTAACAGAGTTGAGCCTGAGGGAAACTCTCATTTCTTGCTATGCCTCCTAAGGGGATTTTCCATCCCAAAACCCTTGCCAGAGGACTCAATGCAGATATAAGCTCAGAGAGAGCACAACAAACCCTTTGAGGTGGCTGGCTGCATCCTCATCCTCCTGGAAATGCCTCGTCATTCCGCAGTTCTCCAGTGCCATCCTCTCCAGCAGCTTGTGGTCCACGTCGTTGCCAATGCCGATGGTGAAGAGGCAGAATCTATCACGGACGGCGTCCTTGGTGTTGCTGAGGATTTTGGATGACTGTGTTTCCCCAACAGTTGGCCTCCCATCCGTGAGGAAGATGATCAGAGAGACACTCCTGGCATCGATGTCGTTCTGAGCAATGTAGTCATTGAGCAGCTTTGCACCAGTCTGGAGAGCTCCATTAATATTAGTCCCTAGGAAGGCACCAAAATTTTTAGGTCATTTCTCCTTCTAAGAGTGGTGAGAATAATTTTCCTAAGCTCCCTTTATTGTGGTGACAGCATCTCTGTACATCAGGATGTTTCTCTTCTCCACATGAGATTGCACTACCCCTTTAATTCAGCTCAGCTCTGTTACTCAGCACCAGTTTGGAACAGCTGTTTATGGTCTTATGAATTGAAATATGAATTTCAATTCATCATGTGAAATCACTGTATCCTTGAATGCTCAGTGTACAGAAACCAGCCATGGTAAACAGAGTCACAGCACATCTCGTGCCTGGCTGGTACAAACAAATATGGTTAAACTTAATTATGGGATTCTCCCAGATGACATCTGAACTAGGAAAACAAGTTCTTCTTGCTTTGTCTGAAGGGCACAATATTTGGAGACAGGGAAAATGCCTTCAAACGGGAAAAAAAGTGGTTGGGTTTGTTCTTCGCACCCCAGGGGATACAAAGTTTAAAGGAAAGAGAAATGGCTTGGTTAGCTGAGGAGTGTGTTTGCACAAAACAACTGGCTAGCGGAGAATAGAGCTGCCTGAAGTGGGGAGGGAGGGACAAAACAGAAAGTAAATGAGGAAACAGATGTATATTAGAAGAATAGCCATGAAAATGATCCAAGCCTACTGTGTATTCAAAAAAAAGCAAGAAAAATGAGTACAGTATCCCTTTCCTCCATGTATTTCTTGTGCGAGTCAATTGGTTGTGGGAGCTTTGCAGGTGAAATGGATTAAAAGCCAAAAAACAACAGACTCCTGGGAGTCAAGAAGGGGAAATCTAGAAAGGTTATTAGCAAGGCTATGCCAGCAGGTCTGACCATGCAAGACATACCTGGAATCTTAGTGTGCACAGCCCCAGTGACTGCAGAAACGGGAAAGGGGCAAAGACTTCTGAAAAGTCCTCAAAATCCTGACTGCATCTTTTGCAAAATGGTTTTGAACCAAAAATCTGCACCTGAGTATCCTAACACTCGCTCAGTCCCCATCCAGATCCAAAATTTCAGGAAGAATTTTTTCCCCAAACCAAAACCATTCCATGTAGCAGAGAGTGTCATTTCAAACTCAGTCATATCACAGAGCTGTCAAGCACTGAAAACTGCCTTTTGCCACATGATCAGGTATTTAGCAGCAGTATTTCCCCCCCCCATTTCTCTGGCATATAAGTACACAGGAGTGTAACCACACCACGTTCAGTGTGAGTGTGATCTGCGAGCTCAAGTGTGTTCATGTTCACTGGGAGATACCTGAGCAACAGCACCTTTATAGGGAAAATGCAGAGTTAGCCAAAACTAAAGTACCACTGGCCTGTGGTGGAGAATCACTGCACCTTCCTGTTGAACCAGAGTTAATCATTTCCCTTTACTTTTGTTCTCTGGCAGGTTCGTGGGCAAACTCAGCTGGTTCCTGCACAGCTCTTTTGGCACTTCAGGAGTAAAAGGCTTTGTTCTCTGAGTTTAGTCCCACTCTTGGTAATTGTTTAACTGGGCAGGTCCCTCGACCGCTTCCTAAACTCTTCCTCTCACAACACAAACAGCACGGCCAACCATCCTGTTTGCCACGTTTTTCCATCAGAGGGTTTCCTTTGCTAGGAGTGGTCACTGCTCAGGGTCAGCCATCAGAAGGCCCTGCCTGACCTCCAGCCAGGTGGGACTGCTGGCACAGGGAAGGGTTGTTTGATTACAAACCTCATTATAGTTTTTTTATGCTACTGTCCATAGCCTCGCAGGAGACCTCGGAATCAAATTAAAAATCATGCCTGCACTCTGCCACTGTTCTGGGATCTTCTCCTCTTCCCTCAGGCAACAAGACACAAGCAAAATGGGACAAGAAATTCTTAAACGTCACTTTGGCTGCTCCTTGGTAGAGACAAGAGGACAGTACTAGGTGAGACACTAAGTATTGCAGAAGGCAATTCCACAGTCCCTGCTGGGTACTCCGTCCCGGGAGTTTCCAGCCCTGACAAAACCGTGTGCCTGATTTTACACAGGCTTTCAGAAACTGCACAAGTACTGGCCCTGTGTATCCTTCACCAGGATATGGGGTTTTTTTCCTGTGTCCTCAAGAGATAACCTTGGAAGCTTTCCCAATTCAAGGGTCTCATCAGATAAAAAAAGAGAATGGAATCCACTTGGCTTTAATAAGTATATAGAATCATAGAATAATTTGGGTTGGAAGGTCATTTAGTCCCACACCCCTGCAGTGGCAAGATCTGAGGAAACCTTCCCACCATGTGCATTAATAAAGAGCACATAACCTCTGTCACATAACCCTGAGTGGAGGTGCAGAAGGGACACCCTTGTCCTATGACCTAAATCCCAATGTCTGTTTATTACTCCATGCTACAGGACCACACTGACCACTCTCCGTTCTCTTGTAGCTAATGGATAACAACATTAATCCTGTTCATATCTGGATCTTACCTCCAGTAGGTGACATGTTATGAATGTACTTTTTGGCATCTCTGATGTTGTTTGGAGTAACCGGCACCAGCCGGTCCTGCTGCCAAACCTTTATCCGGTTGGAAAAGCCAATGATGTTGAAGTGGTCTTCAGGCCTTAGGTCCTGGAGGATTGTGAAGAGAGCTTCTTTTGTCTAGAAAGAGAAAGAAAAGAGACCAGTAGACACAACTGTCAGTGTTTTAGTGGGCAGGAAGTGAATTTTAAGACGTTTACTGAACTTACAGATATTTCTACGCTGCCAGTTGAATGGTGAAGGAAACTGGGATGTCCTTCCCTGTCTCAAGGCCTGATATCTGTGGTGCCAGATGCTTGGCCAATATGAGATGAAAGAACACTTGCCCAAAAGGTCTTGCACAGCTGTGAGGCACATCTAGACCTAACTAAGCTTTAAAATCACTCATGACAATTAGGATAAAAGCTCCCAGTGACTGGGACAACCACGTTCTGTATTAAGGGATAATGACTAATAACAAAAACTCCTTAGAGCTTGTCTAAAGTCCTCTAGAGTTGCAGTAAGCTGCAAGTGGCATATAGTTAAAACAGGTTGCTTATAAGTTGAAATATCTCTAAATATGTCAAGGATGTACATGCTCTGTTCATAATTAGGGTACTGATCGCTATATACGTACTCTAATAAATAGTTTCAGCAATTAATAAATGTTTAAGGTAATATATTCAGATGAATTAGATAGAAAAAGAAGCCCTGACTAGGCATTGCAGATTCTACCTAAGCCAAGAGGAAAAGTGCAGAGTTCTCCAGTTCTCCCCAGTGTAACCAGCTCTGATTCAGCAGCCATGCAGCTGTGTTCACATGGAGACAGACCTCAGCTTAGTAAGACTGAGAGAAGATGCCCAAAAGCAGTCTCTGTCCATGCAAACATGCCCTATATTTGGATGCAAAACACATGGGAGGCATATGAGGCAATATCTGTAAGTAGAGGGATCAGCAGATTCTCGGCTCAGCCCCTTCTTGGCCACCATTAAGCCTTTTGAATTCCAAGGAAAGCTCTGCAGGAAATAATATGGTGGGCTCACCAGCATTTAAAGTTTTCTCTCATGCCTGTCAGGAAAATATGTGAAGGGCTTGTCCAGAAAAAATAGAAAACTAATCAGCAGTGCTGGAAATCAGATATTTCTAAGCCTGATGTTTCTATGTAAAGACAGTTTGGAAAGGAACTCAAAGGTCCAATCAGGCTGTGTCATCAGCATCCCTCTGGATTCTGCATGGAAGATGATGATGCAATGATGCAACTGCAAACAAACCTAATCCTCACAGCTGGTGACTTGGATTCCAGTCCCTCTGAAGTTAAGGGGAATATTTCCCATAGCTTCAAACATTCTGGAGCCAGGTCTGGAGTCCCTCCCTGCCTGTTTCTGTCCTCTGTACAAACCATTTTCCTCCGTAGGGATCTAAGGATTCATCCCTCCATTTGCTTAGCTGGAACATCCCTCCACGTCCCACTGCCCTTTCACAGATCAGGATACTAAAGCAAATGCTGGTGGAAGTGGCTCCTTCAAAGAGAAGGAGAAAAGCCCACTAGATTCACATCATGAGGTGCACCAAACAAACCTTCACAAAGATGAATACCTGCCCCAAAAATGGGTGCTGTCTCCAGTCTAACAGTCCAGGGAGAGCTGGCTAAGATGAGCTAAATAGCAGTTATTTGAAAAAGAAGGGAAAGTTTTATGCCCTCTCACCTCCTCTCTTAAAACAGCCTTTGTGTTGTAAAAATGCATCAGATAATACACAAACATCACCTTTCAGAGGGACCTTCAAACACTCACAGTCCCATTTTACAAAGAGAAAAAGCAAGGCACATATTACTTTAGTAATTGTGTCAAGGTCAAAAATTGAGGGCTTTCCAAAACTTGGGGTTTCCAGCTCTCAGTGCAGTCAGCCAAACCACCTCATACATGCGTAGAAAGGCAAAGCAGCAATCACACAGTGGAGGAAAGGACTCTTGGATTTATTCCATGATAACAAGTTTAGGCCATGCATTTGTCCCTCAAAAAATGGATTAAAGCAGAAGGTGAAAATGGAGAACCTTCTATCCTGTGTGAGTATGATCAGGCCTCCATGCCAACTTCTGCTGAAGGAAATTTGGGCAGGGCATTAAAGCAAGGAACAATGAGACCACAACAGCTCCCTACGTACAACACCCCCCCTCTTCTCCCACCAAGGGAGGTAAAGGAGAGAAACAGAGGTGCTTGGAAGCAATGATTTAGAAGAAAACCCCCCAAATCTCATTATCTATATTACAGCTCTGATTCTAATTAACACTGCTTGACCTTTCCCATTACAAAAACCCTCTTTTCTGCTTTTTTTGCAATTCTGTCAAATTGCACTTTTCTCAAAGGGATTTATTGAGCCCAAAAAGCTCTGCTGTTTATGAGAACAAGGCAAGAAGAAAAATAATCTTGCTTTGGCCTACTTGCAGAGAGGCTGCATCTCACGTCCCTGGTACTCACAAATTCCTTTTGACATGCTTGCCTGTGTTCAGCCAAAAGAAAATGAAAAGAAATGGTGAAACAACACAGAGCAGCAGCATAGTTTGATGTACACAGCATCCAAGCTAGAATTGCAAACAGGATCAGGAGGGAACTGTAGCAGACATTCCTAGAAACCCCAGCACTTCCACATACCCTCATACAGGGGCCAAATGTGGGGCTGGGACCACCTCTCTCTCCCCTTCTTTCATTCTCTCTTTCCTTTTCGTCTCATTTTTGTCACAGTTAAGTCACCTCCATAGAGTTTGTGTCAGTTTTTCCCTGGAAAAACTTCTGTCATATTTCAATGGACATGCACTGACAGCCTGGATTCTGGCATCTCTATCCTCTGCTTGCCTCAGCAACTTCAATAAAAAAATCTTTAAATTTATGTAATATACACACAAACATATGTACAAGTATGTGTGTGCACACATGGTTTTGCTCCAAAGCAAACAGAGTGAGGGAGGCCATATGGTTCATTCTTCTGTAGTTTTTACTTCATCCCCAGTAAAAATAAAGGGTGGGATTCAGCTTTCCCAACTCAGCCATCAGAAAGCTGGGCATCACATCTAATCCTGCTGTAGGCAGGGGAATTCACCTCCAGGGAATAATCCATCCCATCTGTTTTGGACAGGTTTTAGGATGGGCTGAGTCACTGTCTGGAAGTGTTGATCTCCCAGCATTGCCTCCAAGAACCTGAGTGGCTCAACACAGAGAAGGTGGGACTCGTCTCAAGACCTAATCCTGCCCACTTCTGAGCATTATATTGCTCACTGGACCCAAAAGGAGCTGAACTGGCTTGCCAGCTGTCTCAGAGTGCTTTGAATTCCCTGGCTCCTCCTGTTTCCCTCTCTCCTCCCAGCCCTTAAGGACTCCCAGGTATATCCTAAAGACTGCAGTCCTCACAGGGTGGTAACATCACACTTTGCTACCAATATTGCTCACCCACAGATGGTTTATGAGAGAGACGTGACTTCCCTTGGGAGTGCTGGATATGATTCAGGAGCTGGCAGGCAAAATTGACTTTTAATAAGGAGAATATCTTGGTAAAAGTGCACTGCTTGAAATCCTTAAGTTTGCAGCCATGACTGATTGCAGTGTCCAGCCCTCTCCTCCTGCCTCCACCAGACCCCAGCCTAGGATTTGCAAAGCTCTTCGTGCAGAGTGTGCCTGGCAGCAGCTCCAGTCAGGACACAGCAGCAGGTTTCTCGTTCTGGCCTTGTAAGGCCACAGCTGGAATTTCTCCTGGCTCTGAGGAGGCAAGGGCTGAGGCTGCTGTGGGATTCCCAAGCTACTCCGCTGACGATGGGGTCCTTGCACTTCCACTCCCCCCTGGCCCCAGTGAGTCATCCCACTGAAACTCCTGTCAAAGAAGCAGAAAATTAACCATTTCTTCCCTGCTGTGGGCCAGGTTGTTCCTCCACGGCTGTGCATATGACACTGGTTCATTTTGGAGATAAGCTGGGTACAGATCTAACCCAAGTACGCTGAGGAAAACAAGTTTAGGGGTCTAGTGCCCTTGTGCCAGGTGCTGCAAGGGGAAATACTTCTCCAAAGGAGTTTGCCTGCAGGGTGGAGCAAGGATTAAAAAAGAAGATGGTAAGAAGTAACAATACAGAACTGCTGAATAAAAAATCCATTTTTGCCAGTTGGGGATGGTTTGTAGCAGTCAGAGTCAAGTTTTAAATGAGGATTTAAAAGAGGATGACTTGATGGGGCAAGATTCCTGTGTTTCCCTCAAATTAGCACGGATGAAATTGAGTTAAGAGGTGGAGACTGAGTTGCCGCTGCATTTGAGCTGAGAAACCAGGCTGGTGAATGAGCTGTCAGCTCGGCTGGGATCTAGGGAGAGAAACAACCACCTCCAGGGCTACAAAATATCATCCCAAAACCTGGAGCAGAACAACCTGCCCCTGGGGACAGGTGATGATCACAGTTCATGTCTGTGCTTCATGGATGAAGAGAAGCTGAAGATCAGCTCACACTACCTAAACAACTGATGTGCAAACAGTGTCTATTCAAGCCTACAAGGTCAGAGACAAGCCAGCTCCCAGTCACCACGATGGGCTTTGTTGTCACCTCCACACCAACACCTGGACATGGAACACAACTGCTGCTTTTCTGCATCACAGCCAAGAAGATTTGGGATTGTACAACCCTCATCAAGAGCAGGAAGAGCAGAACTCCCTCAGCTACACTCTGGTTTGTCTGTGATTTGTCGCATTTGTACCTGGCCCTTGGAGTTAGCTCTGACAGACCTCACTTTGCTTGAACAGAAAGCACGAGAAGTTACACACTACCATGGGAGAGCTGAGAGCCTTCAGCCCTTTTTTGAGTCAAAGATCTGCCTCAGAGACATCTGGGATGATGTCAGACCGTCTGGGCACCTTTTAGGAGGAATCTGAGTCCTGGTGACATTTCTCTCACAGTCTCTTGTTTGTTTGGGGAGCAGGGTGAGGGTGAAGCCTGGATACCCTGAAAGCTGTGCAGCTCAAAGGGAGACAATATGTGGTTGTTAGAGGCTGTGGCACTGCCAGACATTGGCCCTGCTACGAAGCAAGGGGAGGATTCAAACACCTCATTAAAATGCATATCCCAGGCCCACATATTCACACTTTCCATTGCCTGGGAGCACTTGTGAGTGCTTCATCCATCCGCCCTCGCAACAGCTGGGTAGAGAGACATCAGCACCAGTGGCACAGCCCTTTCCAGCTTCAGCCAGCACCAGGGAGCCACGAGGGCTTGAGATCAGCCAGCCTAAAGAGCATGGCCAGCAGAGAGGAAAGCATTCCCAGCCATAGCCTTTGGAAAACAGTACCCATCGACTCAAAGAGATGCTTGAGCACAGCCTGCAGGTAGCAGACCTGGGACCTCCTGCATCCGTACGCTGAATGATCCCACAACAAGAGGACAAATTTCAGCAGCCTTTTCTTTGTGCTTCCAGATCCTCTGTGGGAGACCATATTTGACAAGAAAGGAGCTAAGGCACAAGACGTAAGCTCAAAGGGAATTAGGAATTCATAGATCTGTCCAGTTACTTGTCTGAGAGTGCAACAGTGCAGGGAAGGGCTCAGAAACAGGATCTCCTACAGCAAGAAGGAGAAGAGTACAAGTGATTATATTGCTTGGCAAAACACTGCAAGGAAGCACAGGGAGAAAAAAATAGAAGACCTCCTTCCTCCCCTTCAAGATCCTTTGTGTTTTGGTTCATATCTTTCCCTTTCCGAACATGCACAGGTATCTGATAGAGGTCCAGAGCTGTTTTTATCTAAGCTACAACAGCCATATTTCATCAAATCTTCCCCTGGTATGTCAGAGGGAGTAGTATTGTGGCTTAAGGAAAGGCAGGTATCACAGTCACACCTGAAATGGTGCTGCCATGGTCAGACTAGGTACTGCTGTAGATTTGGTTTGGGTCCAGAGCCGAGGGGAAGGCAGTGGGAGCACCAGTGCCATGTTACAGGGAGCAGCCAAGGTACAGAGAGAGCAAAGGTTTGAGCAGTGTCATTCCTCCTGAGGTTTGAAGCCACATTGTGTGAGTTTTGCTTTCCTCTATGTCCCACTTTCCTCTCTGCCCACACGATGCAGGTCACATGTCAGTTGCCAGTAACAGAGACTTTTGTACCCAAAAGAGGGTGTAACGCAGAAGTGTGTCCTTGGATTGTTTTACCTTCCCTCATCCCCCTCTCAGAGAGGACAGTTTGCCCTTTCTTCCTCTGCAGGGAAGGTTGTGCAGTTCAGGGAACTGCAACTACCCCTCTCCCTGTCAATGTATCTTTGTGCTTTCTCCCTGGAAGACACAAATAGCGTAACCAAGGAAAACTCCTTTGCAATTCTGGACAACAAGCATTTTGTTTTACACTGAAACTGGCCTGTGATGGGAGAAAGCTTGAATGTAGAGCTCTGGACAATAAAGATCTGTCTCCAGTCCATGGCCCAGTCTCTCATGCCTGAACATCACAGATCCCTTGCTAATAACCTGAACATTGCTGATTCCCTATATGGCCTTGGGAAAAGTTGCTTTGTAGTTTCCCAGTCTGCAAAAGAAATACTCCATCATTTAGAAGAATGTTTCTATTGCCTTTTCTGAAAGAGATTTTCCACTTAACATTGAGTAAAACAGCTCCACATTTGTCCAGAACACTTAAGCACTGAGTTTCTGCTCAGTGGAACATAGAAGTGTCTTTAAGGGTGTGATCAGCTGGGGTAACTCACTTCTCTAGCACCTAACAGCAGGGTGAGGATAATACATGAAAAACTGATCTGATGATCAAAAGTTGATCTGATTTCTCAGAAACCAGAGTTCCACAAGCCTGGGGCAGAGTAGATGCTCAGTCTTTGCAATCTCACTGCAGCACTGAGTGTTATATAAAATAAATGCCTACACAAAGATTTAATGAGGTATGTTCTAATCAGCAAAAAACATTGTTACTTCAAATCCCTATCAGCAGTGCAGTATGGATTACAGCTGGAGCAGTAAACATTGCTGTACACTAAATAAGTCAAAGGGAAAAGCCTAAGGGCTGTCCCAGAGTGCTACACTGAAATAACCCCACTGGAAACAATGGGGCTGCCCAGGCAGACAGCCAGCCTGACACAGCAGTGTCTGAAGGCCACATTCTTGTCTTGTGCTGTGCTTTTAAGTGGAATCAGATCCCATATTATGCCAGTCGGACACTCAAACCCCCACCCCATCAGCATGACAAAAAATTTCCATGGAGCTGGCAGCAAGAAGGTCGGCACCAAGGGAAAAGTGCCCCGTGCCCTCAATGCAGAGCTTGACATCTCTCCCTCTGCCCATCCTCAGAAGATGGAGTTAGTCCCAGGGCACAGAAACTGTTCCAGCAACTGGGGAGTTTCATTCTCTGTCACACAAATCAGCCCCAACACAGTGCTGGGAAGAGTTGACATGCCCAAGAGCTGCCCACAGCACATCCCCTCAGTTTCAGCAATCACTGGCTGCTGTGTTACACAGCAGGAAATGAGCTGAGACACAGGTCACTGTGCCCTTTACATTGATTATCCTCCATTCCTCATCACATACTCACTCTCACAGAGTGGGTGTCTCAACAGCCAAAAGCCTGCCAGGTTGGAAGCTTTTTATCCCCTACTTTTACAAGAGCATCCTGGTAATGGGACAAAGGAGAATGACTCTAAACTGAAAGAGGGCAGGGTTAGATTGGACATAAGGAATAAATTCTTCCCTGTGAGGGTGGTGAGGTTGCCCAGAGAAGCTGTGGCTGCCACATCCCTGGAAGTGTTCAAGACCAGGTGGATGGGGCTTGGAGCAACCTTGTCTAATGGAAGGTGTCCCTGCCCATGGCAGGGGGTTCAGGGGGTTTGAAATTAAATGGTCTTTAAGGTCCCTTCCAATCAAACCATTCTAGGATTCTAAGATCTCTGGTGAATGGGGGATGGTGATGATGGTTTGTTGCTTGGAGCAAAGACCCAGCATTTTTGCTCAGATTTAACACTAAGCAATGCAAGAGCATAAGTTGTTCCTTTAAAAAACAAATATGCCAGTGGTCTGCAACAGGACTCTCACAGTCTTCCAACACCTGCTCCCCTTCGAATTTTCCCTATTTCCAAACCCCCTGAGCATCTCCACTCCCTTCTGCACATCTTTGCCTCCAACACTTCCCCTGCCCGCTTCCATCCTAAGCCACTGCCTCAGACATGAGAAGAATCCAATTCTTTGTCCAAAACCCTGCAGAGAAGAGAGCAGATGTTTTGGAGATGACGTCACTACATCAGGGTAACTATCCAAGCAAAAGCTCTCTCCTCATGACACAATACCGTATCCCTCATTCCTAAGGGACCTCGAATTACATCACGTGGACCTCAGAGTCAGAAGTGCCTGTGAACACTGTTTGATGGCTTCATACAGCAATATATCATGGGAGACCTCACTCCAGCAGGCTTCTACACAAGGTCCCACAAGCTCTTCTGAGCTTCAGATGCTCTCCACAGTCAGAAACAGACTGTCCCAGTTGAGTAATGTGTAGGACACACCCTGCTTTGGGGTGAAGGGGTATTTGCTTGGAAATAGCAGTGTTGCTGCAAGCAGTGTTAATCTATTAGCTTAAGTCTTGGCAAAGAACTGGTGTCTTTTAGACTTGGGGGATCTTTGTACAGCTGTAAGTCCAGACATGAGCTTGCCAGCTAAGGAGACAAGACACTGCAAAGAGACAAGCACAGACAAAGAAAATAACCTACCTAAATTCAAATAACAGATCCATGATGAAAACACAAATACCAGCCAGGTCTGGCTTCCAGGTGTTGCACCCGCAACCGGGAAAAAAAACTAATTCCAGCTTGGAGAGGACTACTAAAGAAAGATCTTTCACTTCACAGGCTTTTATTCATTTGCCAGAGCCTTGAGGATACCAACAGGCTTTAATGGCTCTGCCCAGCCCCACCTGAGGCCTCCACTCACACTCCTGCCCATTTAAGCTCCAGCCTGAGCCCTCAGTCTCTCTGAGTCTGAGACCAGGAGCTGTGCTGTAGCTGTCTCTAACTGTTACAGCTCTGCCTGGCCATAGACCTCAATGATCCTGACCCATGGACTGACTTCCCAGCTTGATTTAGCCCCTTACCTGTCTGATTATCACTTGGCTGTGTGTGACACTTCCACAGCATCTGTTTTCAGTTCACCCTTTGATGAACTCAGCAAAGGTCCAATTGAAATCTTTGGGAGAGCTCTCAGTGGCTTCACGGGTTTCCAGTTCGAGCAGCATTTCCACTCCAACTTCTTCACTTGCCTTTTGCAGCTTATTTACTCTGAACCCAATTAAGGGACTTGCTATTTATAGGTGGGCTGGATCTTTCTGGGAAATTCTGTCTCTGCTTTTACTGCCTCAGCCTGGAGCAGATCAGCTGGGGTGTGTTCGCTGTTAGTCCTGAGAGCAGAAGCAGGTGCTCCTTGTCCTGAATACCCAAGGGCATCTTGCTCTGAAGGTTACTGGTTTCTCTGTATGACTCTGTCATTATTTAATAGTTTTAGGATCAGACAGATTATTTTGCTGCATGACAAGTACTTACTCTTCTCTGGGATTTTGAGTTATTAAAGTCTATATGGATCTGACATCTTATTTACTGTAGTAGTTCTTATATTCCATATTCACATCTCCAGAGAGGACTGATATAATGCTGTTGTTGTGTATTCCTAAGTAGGAAGCAGCTGCATGGAGTTGGTGCTGGAAACACTTTGCATTCTCTCAGGTTGTTGCTCTCCAACAGAAGTGGAAAAGCTGACAAAACTTTCCTCTTCACAGTAGCTTTAAACTCTCTAAAGGCTGTAATTAGAATTAGCATTTTTTCCGAAGTTCCCTGGTGATTTAAGGTAGTTCTCCTGGGCAGCAGTCATTATTTGGGCTAATAGTCAACAGCCAGCTTTGCAGCAACCAGCACAAGTCAGTGGAGTGAGTTTGGAAGGAAAATATCGAGTGTTCATGTGCTTGTCTGCTCCCTCACCACCCTCAGAGTACTGGGGGGGGAGGTGTCAGTGTGCTGAGACACAGAGGTTTGGGGATATGTGTTTATAAGACACCTGGGCATTCAGAATGGCTCAGGTACTGTGAGTGATTCAAGGTACAGTGTCCCTTGGATGGACACAGGCGAATAAAGTGAAGCACGTGCAAATCCCCCGCAGGTCCCAGTTTCAGCTGAGTTCCTCCCCGAGCAATTAACCTCAGAGAAAATTACAGTCTGGCAAGGCACCATTGACAAGTTGCCAGGCTTGAGGTGTAGCCAACTGCTCAACTGAGTGTGTGGCATTTATTGCCTGTGGGAAAGGTGAAGTGAAATGAATCCATGGTTGAAACCACTGTGTGTTACTATATGCCTGCAAAGTACCTGCAAATCCATCCTCTTGTGGACACATTCATAGCTTGGAACATGCTAGTTTTATAATACTGCATTGCAGGTGAAAAAGGTCCTTTTTCACCATGTTTAGTAAAGCTGGGCATAGTCATGGTAATCACAAGGTGGTGAACCTATAACTGGCCCCTCTTTCTCCTGATTATACCAATGTAAAAATGCTATGTCCTCTTCTACCTGGCCAAATGTACCATAAAATCAGCAGGGCAGACTGTTCAAAGGGCAAATCATTTTGCTTCTCAGTAAACCCTGCAGATATAACCTGTTCCCCAGGCTCCCTTGGCTGTTGAAAGCAACTATTCCACACAGAGCTTGTTGTCTCCTTGCAAATGAAGGAACAAAGCTCACGGGGATAAAACCAGTATTTTCCTTGACAGTGGGACAGCTGTTATGATGTACAAAGCCTTGAACACGTGAAGAATGTTTTTATCATCATGCTAGGGAGTTTTCTCTTCCTGAACTTTATTCCCTGCCAGTGCAAGAAGGTGACTGTCACAAGGGCCCAGATTCTCAGTGGGCTTTGACTGCTGCAACACCTCTGAGTCTGCTGGACATCACCAGAGTTCAGAGGCTGTGAAACTGAGGAGAAAAATCTTCCCTTAAAAGCTGATATATCAGTGATGTGAGTGGGATGCCTCAAGGGTCTTAATCATGGAAACCAATCTCACACTGGGTTGAGATGTGGGAGGGGGCTAGGACTAGGGAATTGGATTTTTGGGACTCTCAAACCATGACATCCATAGAATCCTTAAAGTTAGAAACAACCTCTAAGATCATCAGGTACAAACATTAATCCACCACTGCCAAGTTCACCACTAAACCATGTCCCCAAGTGCCACGTCCACGTGTTTTTTGAACACCTCCAATGATTTGATTCAAGTTGATCAACCAGTCTCACTGTATGTGTTTGCAGCTGGGTCTGGACATCTGATGCTTCAAACACTGAGATATCTTAGGGAGAAAGGGATGGCACAAAGAGGCAAAAATTCATGTTGGAAAAGGAAAAATCTTGAGAGAGGAAATGAGAAATGACTCACAATTAGATTGTGGGAACTGCAGGATGCCTGAAATCCTGGCCACACTTGAGTCACTTTGCCATTTATTTCATGAAGGCAGGTGACAGAGGAGTACAAAATCTCCTCAAGTTACTACAGAACAGGGTGCCAAGCAGAAGTTTCTTATCCTTGCTTATACAACCCTAAAAACTGTCCTTTGCCATAGTCACTGCAGCTGACCTGAAGGAGCAGTTGATACAATTACTGACTGTATTTTTAGCTGATCTTGCATGTGACTCAGTAGAGAGAAATGAGGAAAGACAGTCCCATGGGAATTCCCAGCTCTCCACACACCACTATAGATCACCACAGCTGTGAGAGTCCAAGAGAAAAGACAAAAAGGAGGCATTTCCTCTGCTCAGATGTATCCTGCCACCAGGGAATGTTTCTGTAATTTAATAAACATCTTAATAATAACAAAAATAGGGTAAAAAGAACACTGAGCAGACACAGACCATGGCTGCAACTAATTGTGCTTTCCTAGAGTACCAAAAGAGCTTTATTTTTCAGCCAGTCCTCCATTTTGGTATTTTCTTGATTAATCTGTGAGGTTTTTATGATTTGGGTCATAACTCCATAGAGTTCTATTTTTTGGAGCAGTTGGAATCAGAGGAATGTAAGTGCTTCCTGCACCATAATGTACTACTGGTTCTCCATAGAAAGTGTATACTGAGATAACAGGCAAGAAGTTGGGTACATCCTCATCAAAGGTTCTGAATAGACACTTCTGGCTCAAGAGGAACCTCTTTGTAGCTAACCTACCTGAGATTCATGCATGTTTAGCACTAGGAGCTGGCTAGGCTACCAAGTAGACCTTCAAGGGTTAATGGCCACGTTGTTTCTAGTAGGTGTAATGAAAAGAAACACTAATATGTTCAGGAGAAGAATAAAAGCTTTCACAGTGCAAGGATAATCTGCTGACCCAAGGCACTACTTGTGTTGCTCACGAAAGCACCAAAGCCCTTCGGAGTCTTAATCTCCCTGGTTCAGCTCTGGATCACTGACTGCTTTCAGCATGAAGGACTGGGTGCATTTGTGCAAGTGTCTGTCTATTCTGAGAGGCAAGGTGGACATTTTGCAGCAGAAGGATAACAAAAAGCCAAGAGGCAGGCTCTGTCCATGGGACTTTGTACAGATTCAGAGGCATCTTGATTCAAGACCTCACTCAGCAGAAGACTAGACATGTTTAACAACTCTCTGCTACTGCAGTCACTCCAGAAGATAATTAGGATCCACAGAATCCATATTCCATTTTATCTCACAGTGGAGATAATTTGATTTAATAGGGGACAATTAAATTAAGATTTGTGATCACCAGTGAAAACAGATAGTAAAGTTTTTAGCAGAGACAGAAAGGCATATGTACCCCCCATGTCCTGTTCAAAGGCAGAGAAGTGTCAGAGATTGACCATGGTCTGTGTTTGTCAAAGACATTTGTGCTAGTGTTGGTGGCCAAAAAAACCCAACAAACAAAGTTCACAAATAACCACACTTTCCAGAAATATCACCATGTTCCAGGGGGGCAACCAAGGAACCTCCCATACCTGGAGGTGCTCAAGACAGTCTGGATGGGGCTCTGAGCAACCTGGTCTAGTGGAAGGTATCCCTGCCCATGGCAGAGGGTTGGAACTGGATGATCTTTAAGGTCCCTTCCAACCCAAACCATTCTGTGATTCTGTGATTCTATGAACCTTAATGAACAATTAAAGCTCCTTAACTGGTCAAGATACAAGTACAAACCCTTGATCTTCAGCTATTTGTACAGTTAAAACATCATACTGTCCAAACGAGTGAAACTGCCCCATACTGGAGTCAGTCTGTGTGGAAAGTGTCACTTTCCACTGTCATCAATTAGGTGATACAAGAAAGAAGAAGATAAAAATGTGACCATCAACCAGAAAGAAGACCACTAACTTCTCCTTATCTCATGCCTGTGGGACAGGTCTTCAAATTGAAGGAAATAATACTAACCCAACTAGGACTCTTCTCCTTTTCTGCACAAGATACTCAAGATGGAAACTGGAGTAACCTCTGAAGGTGAGTGTAGCCCTGAGATACATCTGTCCATTCCGAATGGAATTGAAGAATTAATTCATCTCTGCTTCTGTTTTACACTGACAATACTGTGTTGAGAGACAGATAGTGTATTCCCCCAGGCATGGTGCCCTTCCAAGCCAACTACCTGGCTCCTGAAACTGGAGATTCTTTTCATCTGTCCAACTCAAAGAACTGAAGAAACAAAAACATTGAGGCACCAGCCTGAACCCTCCACGTTAAAGGTCAGTTTTAAGCATTGGTGGTGAGCCCTTCAGCTTGGTGTGTTGGCTCATGTTCAGATCTGTGCCCTGCAATAATATCTGAGATCTGTGCTGGAAGAGTCAAATTCTCAAATAGGACAAATTCACTTTTCTTTCAGCAGAACCCTTTGAGTTGTACAATGCTAAGGGTTTTGCCAAGCTGATTTGAAGACAGCAATGTCTACTCTCTGCTGTTAGGTTGGATACTAAATAGTCTACTAAATGCACTTTGCTGGGAATTCTCACTAATCTGCATCTCCTCCATCTGCTCAGAACAGAAGGTTGCCCAGGACAACCTTATCTGTAGCATCCTAGCTCAGTTTTGTCAGCACTGACCTTTAAGAGTGATTCAATCTTCTGCACTTCTTGTTCCCATCCCATTCCCTCTACCATGATCATTTCCCATTGCAGGCAAATCGTCTCACCTCGAGGTGTCCATTCGGAGCCACCTCTCACCTCAGACACAGCAAACATTTTGCAGAAGGAAAACAGTGAGACAAAGTCTGAACCAACCTTTGCAACCTCACAGCCAAACAGTCCATAATAAACACAAGGACCTCACCTGTTTCAGCTTTGTTCCCACCATGGAAGCACTGCTGTCGAGCACAAACACAACGTTCTTGGGCAGAGGAGGGAGATCTGTGGGGGCGAAGTAGTGCACGAAATACCCATTAAGAATCTGTGGAAGAGCAAGGAAGTCGGGAATCAAAGGCAGATCACAATGCAATGTTCCACACACATCATTATGGGATATTTGGCTGGGCCAAATGCAATAAGGATATAACATATGTAGGCAGAGATCAGAGCCACAATATGCACTTGGGGAACTGGCCTTGTATCCAGATATATACAGCCTATTTCTACTGAGAAACTGAGAAGCAGATACAAAAAAGAAACTCAATTAAATAGATACCTGTGATTTTTTAAATCCATCTTGTGGCTGCTGATTGACTGGTTTTATTTTGAGTAGTTCTTACAAGACGGAGAAGTAGCTTTCACTTAGAAAACATTTTCTAGGAATTTGGAGCATGCAAGACAATTGGACTATCTCAGGTATAGTTAATAAAACAGAAAAGATGAGTCCTGTATACAGTACCTGAACATCCCCAACACTCAGCTCCCTGTTGACATCATATCTAATTATGAAGTCTCCCAAAATTCCGTTTCGGGCTATCCTGGTTTGCTCGACAACACTGGGATTGAAAGTAACTTTAGCTAAAGTTTTGGTGTGTCCAACTACAGTAGAAGGAGGAGGAGACACATCACCTGTTGAGATAAAATTACAATATTAAAGGTTTTCCCATTGTCTCAGAGATGTCAAAGCACAGCACACGTGGTATTGCCATGGAGTCAGGTCAACCAGGACAGTTACATGCTGAGATTAAATATTCAGCTCACCAGTGATAAAACAAGAACCTAATAATCTCTCTTCTCTAATTCTAAACTGAAAACAGCATTGCAGTGCCATCAGGGGTATAAATGTTTAGGCAAAATTCCTGTGCTCAGTTCTGTTTGGAGGTCACTGAACTCAAGGGTCAGACATTTTCTGTATGGCTGTTCATGGCTTTCTGTAAATAATGAACACACAGCTTCAGACACGTACGTGCTGTTCATTCCAGCCAACTCCAGACATCCAGAATGCAGGTCCTACACCTGAGATCCTGCCAGTCAGCACAAGTATGATTCATTTGACCTGCTTAAACATTTCCTCCAGGATTAGATTAATCACGCTGCAGATTTCTCCCTATTGATTATAAAGAGTTCTTGAGGTGGCATGTTCAGATGTACTGTGGGCATGTGAGGTGGGATTGATCTGACTGATCCCTTATGTGTAATGTCTACATTTTAACAAGTCATCTTAGCTGCCTTTATGTTCAACAAAAGTTATCATTATAGTTGCCACAATTTCTCAGATTGAGATAAAATCCAGCACATGCTAGTGCGGTCACCCAAACTGCATCCCTGAGGTGTAACTCTCCCTAATCTCCAAAAACCCTTCCTGAGCCAATGAAAAGGGATGTGCCTGGCAGAGGACATCTCAGACAAAGACAATAATTTAGGTCTGAGTCACCCTGCAGGAAACCTCTCCTTGTCTTGTTAGATGTGTTCATTTTCTAAAGCTGAGGGATGTGGAGATTCCTTGTTGTGTCTTTGTGCAGGCAAAATCTTGCCTTACTCTCTTTTGGTGTGCCAACTGTTCATTCCCTCTGAACTCCATTGTGACCCTTATATGACACTGGCCAAAAGTCAGATTTGGCCCTGAACTTCCCCAGATTTTGAGTTCTTTCCCCCTTAACCCAACTAGGAATTGAAAGCACCAAAATAGATTCTCAGCTGATGTTGTTCTTGGGTGCTTCAGCTCTCACAGTGACTATTCCAACACTCCTCCGAGGCACAGAAATTCTATTATATCTGCTCATGTGCTGGTTAGAATTGGTGGGAATGAGCTGCTTAGTTGTGAGGGGAGGTCTCAAATCTTTGCCAAAGGGGGCCCAAGAAGTCTGTAGTAAGGCAGGGAAAATAGGGGATGGGTGAGATTCAGTTCCAGTTTAGGTGTTCACAATGCAAATACCTACATCTAAGCTTATTTTCTAGGCTCCCACTATGCAAGTAAAGATCAGGTCAAGAGTGTCAGAGATTAGGGTATGATACATCTGGCCAGACAAATACGTATGCTTTAGGATAATTTTAATTACGTGCTATAGCTCATTAACAATTGTGATCCCAATGACAAGGTACAGGCAGCTCCTCTCCAGGGGTTTCTATAATTCTGTTTACATAATGAGAAGTACCCTTTGTAAAGGGCTTTGAGCAGTATTAGGGAAAGGCAATGTGACATCTGTATGCAACAGTGAACACAACCTCACATCCAGATCCCCACAGTGATTTACAAAATCAGAAATGTGTGATTATGACCATTTAACAAGCAGAAAAATGAGGCGTGGAGTGGTTACCTAACTCACCAGACTTCCCACAGGTCAAAGGCCATGGAAATGCCAGGACTAGAGTTCTTGAGGGTTTACAAAATGATTAGTCAAATCTGTGACTTTTACTCTAAAGTTCTATGTACAATCTAGGCTCCTCTGGGCAAAGGAATGAAAGCAAGATTCATAAATCAATAGCACTCTAGGATGTTACTTCAATTATGACTTGGCTTTACTTTTATGGCTGTCCTGTGAGTGCATTTGAACAGACAAGGCACAAGACTGTACCAGTGAGATAGGGAAGGGTTTTATCATAGACCCAATTTTACACAAGTAAATTGTAGTTGGAGCACCTGGAATATGAAACAAACTCCCCAACAAAAGACTTGACCAAGGAGACTGAATGACAGATATTACTTAATTTCAGTAAAGTTAAGAATTGACTCTGCATCATTTCTCCTACTGTGTCAATTCCAATCCATCCATCCTGATGGAAACAGAGATACCCGTCCAATACATTGAAATCACTTAAGGACACTAGTGTTGGATCTTAAAGGGGGCTTATAAAATGATTATGAAGAACTTTGACATTTTTTCTAAAACCTGTGTCCAGTTCAGATTTCTCCTGACACAGAAAAGTCATAAATCAATATCTCTATAAGATTTTACCTCTGTCTTGATTTGATTTTACTGTTATAGCTGCCCTTTGGTCTCATAAATCAAGAGATCCAATATGTTTTTAATACACAGTGCATCAGATCTGCTTGTATTGGCCTCCCTGGATTTTCCATCTGTCTCCTATCGCTTCCAAAATCCCATTTAACTGCCAGTGTGTGAGAAATGCCCAGACTTCATATAAATGGCTTAACAGTTCATTTATATTTTCTGATCTGAGGGTTTCACGTTATTTCTCCTCAGCTGCTGAAAGGAAAACTTTGTTGTGGGTTAGGCTGCTTGGCTGTATCACGGCAGGGTCAGTGAGAGTCAGTCCCATGCTGGAAACAGAAGCTCCCTTCTTATTCCTACTGCAAATACACATCTGTGGCCTTTGGACAGCTCTTCTGTGTTTCTCTGCCACAAGTACAATGATGGGTGAGGACAATTTGCTGTGCCACAACAGCGTGAGTTCCAGTCTTACCATTTCTATGGACCATCAGAAATTAGATGAGTTTGGTAGCAACTCCATGGCTCAGTTTCCCCTCTGTTAAATAGGCATAATCACATTTATCCAGTGATCACAATTATAATCACATGTATCCAGTTTTGTAAAGCAATGTGGAATCTGGATGGATCATGTGGATCACATTGCACCCTTTTATTACTCCTTGAAACACTCCATGGAGGTGATAAATACCATCCCTTGTAATACAGGCAGTGCTTTAGGAATCTTTGGAGAGGAATTTTCCAAGGCTGCCTCATTTAGCCATTGCAAGTGAGAAGACTTGCTGAGGAATCTCTCCCATCTTCTCTTCATATCCACTCATCTCCACCCCCAGGAGAGAGATCAAAAACCAAAAAACGGTATGCTAGAAAGAGTCCAAAATATATTTATACATACATATATACATACATATGTATATGTACACACACACACACACACACACACATATATAATTAATTTTTTTTTTCCTGTGTAATAACAGAAATCATGTCTGGAAGGCAAATTATCTAATTCATCCCATGTTCCCAGACTGAATCCCTTCCTACTTAGTTTTATGTCACGGTCAGGAAACACTCTAGACCTCCAGTAACGGAAACTCAGTGCCTGCCCTTGCCAGTCCATTCCAGAGCTTCACTTTGTTCACTGATAGACATTTTCAATGTCTAACTTACATTTTTCCTTCTGGATTATAAACCCATGACTTCTTACTGACATAGAAAGCACAATAACCTTTTCCTCCTTGCAGCAGCCTTTTATATATTTGAATACAGTTCTTATGTCTTCCCCAGGTTTCTTTTTTAGGCAGTACTTGATAGCTGGATCACAAATACTCTCCTCTGTTTATTGGCCTTGTTCTTCTTAAACAAGTGACAGAGAGAGGAAAATTATGAGATATTTCAGAGTCCAGAGCATGGATGAGCTCCAAAGACTTGAGCTGATCTGTGCTCACACTGAAGTAGTTAGTAGGGCCTTCAGACAAACTTTCCACCAAATTCAGCTAAAGAAGTAAGCAGAGCAGGAAAAAACATTTTTCATAGGAAACTCTCGTCCTCACAGGATGAACAGTTAAATCTAAATTATTTTGGAGACTGGCAGGATCAGGATTAGAACTCAAATGCAAAGTTCATTCTCTGCTAACAGATGGAAATTTCCAGATAGCTGTGATAAGAAACAAAAACTTTTCTGAGACCTTTAACTTTGGAAAGAAACAGTCATTCTCGAGCAGCCCAGTGTCTCCTGCCCGAGTCCATGACTAGTTCTCCCACTGCTACACGGGAGGAAAAGGATGAGGACAGCATCCCTGAGAATGCTGAGTAGGACATCACTCAGAAAACGGCTCTGTTCTGAGGTCACCAGAGAAGGTCAGGATCATTGGCCTCAATGCCTCCTGTTTTGGGGTTTGTGTGTGACAGAAGATGACACCTGCAACATGCCAAAAGATCCTTTTCCAAAACTCACATGCCTAATACCTTCCTTTGGGAAAAATACGAATCCCAGATGGAGCCATGTGCGCTTGAGTTTCTGTCAAAGGAAATATCCTAGAAAGACCTGTCATCACTTTGTTTTCTCTCCATATTCAGAGAGAACTTATGCAGGACTTTCCAAGAACCCCTGTTAAGAGCAGAGCACAGCTTTACTTTTCATATATCCCTGGAATTCTGTGGAGCCAATCATTGTATCTTTTGCCCCTACAACCAAAACCAGGCAGAATTGGGCTATTTTTTTCCACTATGCTTCCTGTATGGTGCATTGGCTCTATGGATAGCTTGTGGAAAGCACCACAGATGTAAGAAGATTGGTCTGTGAAATAAAGGCAGATCAGTCATTACTCCACTTTTGGTCATCTAAACAATTGTTATTACTTTTTCATTAGTTTTTCTAACAACAGTTATGACCACAACAAGTTGTCATTTCAGTTATGAACATCCATCACTGCTGGTGCTCATCATTTGATGAGTCCAAAGCCAAACTTATTTGATTTTTAACTTAATTTGCCTATCCTACACCGGATCCTCAGGACCTGTACTCAGAACCAGCATAATAAAAAGCATTTCTTACCCAGGTCAGTCAGAGTCAAATGTACCTAAATGACTTGGGAAAGCTGCATCCCATCCTAAATAGTGGCTTCACATTGGTTTGAACATATTACTCAAAATGTCATTTAACTGATGGCTGATGGCTCAATACATTTTTCACCCAGTACTCTCAAGGTAATTTATTAATACTTATCAAAATCTCATATTTTATCGTTAAATGTGAGATAAGAGAGACATGTTTGTAGACATAGGAAGTTGAGGAAGAGAGTTTTCATGACATATTCAAACTCAAACCAGTCAGGCAGCACCATTTTCCAATGTTCAGGCCTCCATTCCTTATTTGGTCTTTTTTTTTTTAAGTCACAGCCTCTAAATTTGGGCACCACAGGTAACACAGCATAACAGCTTTTGATGTGGCATCTTTTGCTGGCCACCTGCTTATTAGATTGCTTCCATGCTCTCCAATCAAGGGGCACAGAATTTTTTTAAGCCACAGGAATTCAAGAAGAGACCAGACAATGTCTTTTTCCTCATTTACTCACAGTTTGCAGCCTGTCTGCCAAGCAGCCACTCTTTAAATATAAGACCTGCAGTTCACCTTTATGCAATTTGTCTTTCACTTCAGAACCCACAACCTTCCCTGGAGGTCTCACTGGATGAGCAAGGATTTGGAGGGAGGATCTAATGACTCAGGTGGTTTGCTTTTTGGATCCAGCTTGAGAGATGACAGCTGGTTGGAATACAGTGGACTTCCAAGTAAAATGCTTCTTGCCTTGGCCTTGCCCTCCCTGAGTGTGTTCTTGTGGTTTCCATTTGTGTTCAGAAAGAAAGGAAGTTCCTGTTGTCTGCTCCAAGTGCAATTGAACTTGTTGGCCAGAAGACATCACAAGCAATAAATCCCTCCTATCCGAAACAATCTATCCTTCTCTGTGACCTATATGAGACCCTTCTGACATCCTCTGCCAATTCTTTTTTCGGTCTGGCTGCTGGTAATGTCCTCTTCTCCTCCTCATGTATTCTTAAATCATAAAGAAGCTCAGCCAACCTACCAAATCCATTAACCCTGTACACTCTGAGTGGCACTCCCTGAGCACTGGTGAAGGCTTGAGCTGGCAGACACACAACCCACTCCTGACTGCCCATGGTGGATCCCAAAAAAATGCTTTCAGCATTTCAATGGCTTCTATAGCAGTGATTTCACCAACAGCTCAGGGTGATTCCAGACAGAAAGGACCTGTAATTGAAATCTGAGCACGGATAAAGCACAGGGAATCTCAGCTTCAGCTGCATTGCCCATCCTGCAATGGGACATCTGTTTTACATACATTTTACTGGCTAGGGAGAATCCTAGAGCGTGGGCCCATTTTTGTAGGAACTGTTTGAAATCTGAAGCACGGTGCCAAGAAGGATCAGTGCTCCTGGATTGCCATTTGGACAGCAGGTTACGTGAGTTTTCCCTGTATGTCATTTCCATACAGGAATTTCCATACAGCACTGGACCAACAGCTTGTCTGCTCTGTTTAGTTCTGTCTCTAACCTTGATCAATGCCAGATGTTTTGCAGGAAACCACATTCCACAGTGCAGTCTGATATTCCCTGATAGGTGAAAAAGGCTCCCTGGCCCTCCTGATGAGGAGCAGGGCGCATTCATCACACGGCACGTGGATGTACGACACAGAGGTTAATTGAGGCTTGACCTGAAGTTAGTCCAAGTCACTGAGAGCCTTGATTTCAATGTGATTTGGATTAAATCAGTAGGTTCCCACTGAGCAGCCAGTTTAACTCCAATTCATATGCTTTAGAATCCTCACCTGGCAGGCATGAACAGCTCCTCTGATTTTGCTGGTGCTGCATCACTTGGAGTAACTGAGGATCAAGGCCAACAACACTCTACATCCTGCTTCCAGACTCACTCTCTTTTTTTGGTGTTTTTTGTCAACATGTAGCAATCACAATATCCTGTGTCCCTCACTGTTGGTTTACACCAGAAAAATTACCTTTACACCGTCTGAATAGTGAGCAGGGACAGTTGGGGGTAAGAGGAGATACTCAGATCACCCTGAGTGCTTTGGCAAAACATGGATTTTCCTCTTCGAACTTCCCATATTCTAAAGTGCAGGATTTCCTATCTGCCTTGGCATGGATGGATGGAAAAAACAATTCACTTAAAATAAACAGTTCCCAGGAGATGTGGAGCCAGAGAAGGGACTGCCCCAATGCTGAGCACAAGGCCTGAAGGCCCAGTTCAAAGCTCTTAAAAGACAATAGCAAAAAAAAAGTCCTATTGAGATGAATGGGATCAGCCCTGTATTCATTAAGCTTCAAAGTTCTCACATGCTTGTGCACAGATACCACACAGACACAATCATCCACAGAAAATAGATTCAGCTCTGCCAGGCCACTCCTTGCGAAGTGATTAGGGCCCCACAAGTAACAAAACTATGGGCTATAAAATCTCTCCTTACCTTCAGCTTTCCCATTGCCTTTCTGCTTGCTGTTTCGGAGGGGAGGCACTTCCAGTGAAACTATTCCTGAGTTCTCCAGGATGTTCACCTCCACTCGCAACCTCCCCACCAGCTGCTGGGGCCGGATGCTCACCGTGTACTCGTATTTTCCCAGTCTTCTTTGCAAAAGTTCTTCGTAGTGCAGTACAAACCTGGCCTGCATCTTGCGAGGAATGAACACAGAAGCTCTGAATGTCTCGTAGCCATTCTCCCTGGAAGGAAAATCCAAAGACACCTTCACAGCCCATACACGTGACACATTACATCCTCCAGTGAATGACGAATTTTGTTGGTTCAATAATAATATTTCTTCTCACTGAACATGTGAAACCATCAAGAAAGAAAACATTGTAATGCTTCACAAAGATTTGGGCATGTATGAGGCTTCCACAGACGGAAAGGTCTTAAAAGACAAGATGACTTCCTATGGGGAGGACTATGACTGATATATATAAAAGGTAGAAAGGCCAGAGGAAAGGTTGTCTCTTTCACAGAATATCTGAGTTGGAAGGGATGCACAAGGATCATCAAGTCCAGCTCTTAAGTGCATTCACCTCCCATGCAGGGATCAAATCCACAACGTTGGTGTTATTATCACTATGCTCTAACCAACTGAGATTTGCAAGACCTATATTTCATAGAATTACAGAATATTTTGAGTGGGAAGGGAACTTTAAAAATCATCTAGTTCAACCCTCCTGCAATGAGTAGGAACATCTTCAAGCAGATCACATTGCTCATAGTTCCATCCAACCTGTCCTTGACTGTTTCCAGGGATGGGGCATCCACCACCTCTCTGGGAAACCTGTTTTTTTAATGTATTAATGCATTTAATTCTTGACTTTGCCACTGCTAACACACTGCTTTTAAGATAGCAAGGCATAAATGAATCCTTCTTCCCTAATATTGTGGTTTATAGCTACAAACTCAATGGGGAGAAATAGGACCCTTAAGAAAATTCCAGCAGTGGACATTTCTCTAAAAGAATTCTTCCAGCTGACCAGAGTGTGCCAGCAAGTTTCCCAGCATAAAACTGTCATCTTTCTGTTCTTTAGTGGTGCAACCATGACTGGTAGTAATTGCCTATACAAGAGGGTGCAACAGGGCAGGACAAGAGAAATCTAGTGTTTACTCTTCTCTCTTTCAGGTTCTGCCAGTCTCTGTCTGGATACTGAGACAGCATCCTTTGGTAAAGGTTCAGGACAGATTTTTCCTACCACAATTTTTTCTAGTCACTCTTTGAAACCATATTAAATTTAGCATCTACAAAATTTCCAGTTGCGAGAAACACAATTTATGGGAGGAATACTTTAATTTGTATGGTTTGAACCTGTCATCCACTCAATTGAGTTTCTCTAGTTTTTCTATGGAAGAGAGAAAATAAAGATTCCTTAATTTTTTTTTCTACGTGTTACTCATTAGTAACAGATCTCTCTCTCCCTCTCCACAGCTAAACGTTTTTCTGATCTGAAAATCATGGCCTATTTAGCTGTTTCTGAATATGTGCTGATGTTGGAATAGTGCTACTATCCCAGATAACTGGGAATAATGCAGGATTTTCCAGAGCAGCAAAATCCAAAAATCTCTTTGCGAGACGTTTGGGGGAATTTGGGCACCTGGGAAAACAGCCCACAGTGCTGCTGATGTGTGTTCAGGTGAACACACAGGCTTTTGGATCCCTAAAGGGATGGGGTTTTCTGCCAGTGCTTGGCTGAGAGGACTAAACACAGTCAAGCACTGAGAACAGGGCAAGTAAACACAACTGCAAAGGGCTTCCTGTGGTTCTACCACTGACTCACTTCATGGTATTGAAATTGTAACTCATGGAATTTCTGTGTGCTCCCTCCTGCTTAAGCCATAACCACCAGTAGGGATTGCAATGGCCACATCCAGCTTATTCTGGGTTTTGGGGGATGGATGCCAACAGGTTGGCAAGGGCTACCTGGAACAGTGACCCAGATGTCTTACTGGAATGCAAATATCACTAACTTATTTTATAATTAGTGGGCAGCCCAGGGCCTGTTGAGCTCTCCTGAGCACCAGGGTCTCCCCCTGGGTAGGAGAGACCTCCTAAGGTTACTCCTCAAGGCTGAGAGTACCCTTGTTGCAAGAGATTCTTGGTAAGTGATTAATTGCATCCCAAACTTTGAAATCTTAAGTGTTGTAAAGGACTGATTGCACATTTATAATCCTTTAGACATAAATCACTGACCAAGTCTGGGACTAGGAGTGGATCTGGCCACACCTGGGCTCCTCTCTGAGAAGGAGTTCAGAAAGAAAAGGAGTTCTTTCTGAACTTCATGGTTCAATGGGAGGATCTCCCTGACAGTTCTGTCTGACCCTGCTCTCTATGCAGTAAATAATCAAGTGTACCTTGCCACTGAGTCTTGTTGAACCACCATCACATTTATCATTGAACTTTGTTAACTTACTGCTTTATATAAATAAGGTGCATTGTTGCTTCTATCTTGAAGCAAAGCGGGTGACTCCATCCACGACAGCACCTTCATTTTCCTGCCTGCCATTCAGGAAGTAACAAGAAATCCTTCCCTCAGTAGAACATCCTGGAGCATCTTGGAGGTGAAAATGTTGTGTGACAGGGTGAGAAAAGGCCATGTGCAGTTTTACATGACTTGGAGTGTGGGAATGACAGCAGGCGGTGCAGATAACATTCTGTTTAGCTGCCTCTCCCTATAAATCCACGCATGGGGATGCCAAAGCAGCCAAGACAGATGGCAGGAGAGTATATAACTTTCCAGAACACAGCCAAATGCGCAACACTTACCTTCCATCTGTGGGGCTGGAAGGTTTCTTATCCCTTGTTTTGTCATCACTGCTGTTTTTCTTTTCTTTCCCTGTGACCTCTCCATAGTAAGTCTTGTTTCCGATGCTCCTGGAGAGACCAGAGGTGTCAGCATGATCACTCTGCACCCAGGTACAGTGACAGCTCTACAGATTGCTGTAGATGAGTTCACAGACTGTGCACAGTGAACAGTCTAAGTGTGCTGCTGGTGTAACTCTCCTGGAGTCACTCGAGTCGCTGAGTCAGAAGCTGACTTAGAAGTTCCCTGGCTGGTAATACCAGCACAGTACATTTTTAGCCCAGGAGTTTACCTCTAAAATGCCAGTCTGGTAGGTAATCTCTGAAGCGTAAGGATGCAGCAGAAAGCAAAACAATTGCCAAGAATCCCAACAAGAACTTTTTATGTCTGTTCTGGGATCCACCATCTGTGTGAAGGCACATGGAGATATTCAGGATGGCTGCTCTCAAGAAGCTGCCTCCCTGACTAAGTGTTTCTCCCTTGGAATGAGTTACAGAGCAATGCAATCCACAAGGAAACAACCCTTAACATATATTTTGTGTGGCCAACAGCAAAAGTCTGTTATTCCTCCTACTCAGTCCAAAAGCCTCTCTAAAAGAATGAGTCTCCTATCTGCTATGGTCAGATCTGAAGCTGTGGCTTCAATATCTACCCACAGAGAGGATCTGAGCATGACCAAACCAAACACATTTTTGATACAAGAGCTTAATTTATTCCTTAATAAGTCATTTCAGTATGAACTTGGTTGCCCTCTACATGACTTATTATCCACAGAGAATTCCTGGCACCTCCAGCAGCCGATGAACCTGTTTGATGGTTGGAGTTGATTCCTGCTCCACTGACACTGTAGAGTAACGAACAATGGAACAAGAAGTTTCTTAGGCACCAGAGTCAGTCAGGCAAGATAAATATTATGTGCCAGTGTTGCTGAAACTTTAGCTTGAAAGGTTTCTGTGGTCTTGGAGAGATTTTTCTGGTTCAGATCAGAGACAGAGGAGGAGAAGGAATTTGTTAAAAGACACTCAGATGGGAAATAGAATAGCTTCCTTCCACATTTACACTGAGGACTTGAATTTAGTATCCTGTAATCCAAGGGACTTACTCTGTGCTTTGGGGCCATGCCCAATCTCAGGTGGAGTATAAAGTGTGTGTGTGTTTCTATTTTCCCCAAAGAAATGCAAAAAGGCCTTGATACAGTCCTGCTGAAGACTTGCTAGCTTTGGAAATCCCAGAGAACCATCTGTGGGATGGGAGAACCATTGCCCACCCAGCTGCCAGCATTACTTACTCACATGGTAAAGTTGGAGATGAAGGCTGCAGCTGGGATCTGCATCTCAAACACTGCTTCCCGTGCCTCGGATCCGCTGTTCACCATCGTGCAGGACACCGTGGTGAAGGCATAGCGGGAAATTATCGTGGATCTCACGTTGAACTCAGACATCCGAGGCCTGGTTTCCTGTGGAGATCAAAAGGTTAGCACTGGCAGCTGGATAACACACCCCTTCAGTGTTTCAATGGATTTAATGCTTAATATGCTCAAGCAAATTTCCACCCTATGAATATTAGACACCTCTGCGAAAACCAGTTGACAACAGGCAAGGTGGGCTTGCCCTCAGCATTTCAGATGAGCTTTAAAAGGTAAACCAGGGACATGGCACTGCCTTTGTTCATGCACAGAGGCCACAGTCGGTTTCCAATGCTTGGGAAGATTCTGAGAGCTCTGATTATGCCAGCCTGTATGTTGTGAAACACACTGATAAAATCCATCTGTGTCCTAAACTGCAGCCTTCAACTCTGACTGTGTGAGAGGAATAGGATTAGTCCCTTATGGCCTGGGAAGAAAAGACCAAAATATATTCCCATGGGGTCCAGAACTGTGTCACAGAACCTGGCCTCTGTACTGTGCACAAGAGCAGATGGAAGGTTTCCTGAAAGGCTGAGATCACTGTGTGTGAAGCAGCATCTTCAAATTCATACGGTCAGATCCATAAGTTGTGTAAGCAGAAAAACTTCTGTCAGTGGAGTCAACTGAGTCCTCCTCTGCTGAGAATCCATGCTGGAAGTCTCAGCCAATAGATGGAAGAGACTTAATAAAAAACACTGACACTGTGACATCTCAAGCAAAGTATTTTAAGCTTTTTAGCCCACACTGGATTCCTTCCAGCAGAGAAGCAGCAAAGACAGCAATGAATGACACACGATGTAGCAATGGAAGCTAAAAGCCAATTTCTGCTTCTTGGGAATGTGTTTTTGTGCACAAGTCTAGGGTTGGAGCATTTCTCCAGTCTAATGTGTTTTTTCTGACAGCAACATCTCCATGGAGCTCAAATGTTTTCTTCCTGGAAGACTTCAGTGTATTTGACTGTAAGCAGCCCTTACAAAAAAAACCCCTGTGCGTTGACTTAAACAATCAAAGACCAAACCTCCAAAAGCAGAAGGGAGCTAAAGGGTAAAATACACTGCAAATACAGAGGAACTTCACTTAGACAAATACAGAGAGACTCTTCCTACTGAGGTTGATAAAAAGTCATAGTCACGTAAGACTTGTGAGGACAAGAATGTACTCTTCAGCTGCATGGCCAGACCTTTTTTCAGAACAAAAATAATTTTGGCAAATGGCTCAAGAAAGGGAGCAAGTGTTTGTATGAGTATGAAACAAGCACATTTCTTCAGTAGCTGATGGCATCAGAAGTGATTGAGCATCCAATTAACCAAGCCGCCGGGCTAGTGAATTCCAGGCAAATGGAAGAATGAGGATCCACTGGAAACAAACACAAATCTGCCAGCAGACTTGGCATAAAGCCCCTCCTGCCTACACTTTCAAGGCTTGGAAAGACTGAAAAACGTGTCTCAGATGAACCCAATCATGATGGATATCTTTAACAGCTGGAGAACGTGTGATGAGCTCTGTGTCCACGATCATCCTGCTCAGCTCACATGGAGCACACCGACAAGAGATTAGGACTTCCAGGGTGGGATTTGTCTCACTGATTTCAGGCAGCTCAGCGTGATACATCTAGACTGGAACACCCCTGCTCAGATCTAATGTCCCACCCTCAGGCCATTGGTGGCTTTTACTCAATTGCTGATGATTAGAACTAGATCCTGCTGTTCTTAGGACGTTCCCTGATGTTATAGGCATGGTTTTCCACCCTCATTATCCTGAAGCTGGAGAGGATGGGGAGTTTTGATTGGAAGTAGGCTTGTAGGAATGTTTTCACATACAGTGAGGTGATGCTTCATTCAGTCTTCTACACCCCTAATTGCCTGTGGCATAGCAAGAGATACAGAGGATTTAATAACAGTAGAAATAGGAAGAATCTGAAAGTACAGTAAATTCTTTGGTTTCAGGCCTTCTGCATCCACTCCTGTGTGCTGCAGTCAGTCATAAGCTGTGGGTTCAGACATGGATGACAGCTCAGCAGCAAAAGAAGATCAAGACCTTTGCCTTTCACTTGAGATACAAGGGGCTCTGCAGTGACATGTTTGGCACTGTGAATGCACTTAAACTGCAGAAAGTCTTTTGAATGTGGCAGAGAACATGAACTTGCCCTTGTTATGACAACAGCACGAGAATGGTTCTGTTGGGTGAGAACAAAAGCAGTGCTAACCCTGTAGCCTGTCACTGGCAGAGACCAACAGTATGTGCTTAGAGTATAAAATCAGCTCAACCTGCACTAATTCTACTCAGAAATATTCTCTCTGTTTTCAGTAATCTGTGGTTGAAGGAACTCCTGGGTCAAGGGTGATATTTTTGTGCTTTATAAACCTTTGTGGATTTTTTTCTATTATTTTACACGGCTGCTTTTTCAATCCATGTAAAATTTTAGCATCTGCAACATCTTGTAGCAAGGAGTTCCACAGCTTAAGAATATTTTATATGAAAACCTGCATCATTTAGAGTTTTTTTGCTAAATCTACTCTTTGCTGGCTTCAGCTGATCTCTGTCATAGAATCACAGAATGGTTAGAGTTGGAAGCGACCTCAAAGACCATCTTATTCCAACCCCCCTGCCAGGGGCACAGGCACCTTCCACTAGAGCAGGCTGCTCAAAGCCCCATCCAGCCTGGCCTTGAACTCTTCCAGGGATGGGGCATGTCTCTATCCCACTGAACAACTCCAGTTCTGACACCCTCACAGACTGAGGAGTGGCAAAAGCAAATGAAATGAACACCCTTCCCTTTTCCTGGTGGACAGGAGTTGCTGTTAGAGGGATCAAATGCTGAATAAGGGCATCACATACAACTGAGGATGAGAGATCTGGTTCATCTTCCCATCCCTGCAAGGGATCTGCTATTCCTTGTATATAGAGAATATAAACGGTGGGGGCAGAGGCAGCTTCCAAACAGGTTGCTCAGTCAGGCTTGGCGGGCAGCCCAAGTTCCACTCTGCGATTCCTGTGCATTCCCTGGAGCTCTTGCACAATACATCAGTGTCTGATGCTCTGACTTACAGCTGTGCAAATGCCTGTTTGTTTTCTGCCCTTTTTATCAAGGCCTTCAGAAGATGAGAGGCAGCACAAAGGAAAAAAAAGGCAAAACAAACCATTTGTTTAATATTATTACTACTGTGATTTATCATCCCTATTAAAAATAAAGTGAAGGAATGCCAAGGCAGCAGATTCACTGCTATGAGGCAGGTTGGCTGGATGCTTTATGGAGGTGTCCTGGTTATTATGATGAAATGGGAGCTGAAATTTTTTTGCCAAACAAATTGTTTTATGCTTGTTTACATCAAATATTTGGAAAGACAGAAAAGAGCTGAAGATAAATGAAACCCATTCCATAATTTTGCCTTTATCAGTTGCTTTCATCAAAACAAACTGCCTGTGTCTCAGATTAGAAGTAATAAACTGGTAATAAGTCTGAGAGGTGTTCTCCTCTAGGCTGCTGATTCTAATCTGTCAAAGATCAAAGGGACTAGAAGCTATTAAGGTGATGGTTGTTCAGTGTGAAATGAGTTTCACCAATTCTCAACTGGGAGGTCCCTAGAAAAGCCAGAAAAATAACTGGCTGTGAACAGTAATTCCACTGACTGCCTAACTACAGCTAACTCTTAGATTCCCATGCTGAAAGAAGGATATTGGCTTCCTTGTTTTCTTCCTTTCCTCAATAGATTTTGACGAACAGCAGAGATCTCCAAATTTCAAAGCAAACTCTGCCTTTCTCTTGAAATTCGGTGAGATTTCATCAGGCTTCTGTTCACTGTGCGGTTAAGGTTTGTAACATCAGATGTTCTTTCTCCAAGTGTGAGGGTGAGAAGACAGATTGGGAAGCATTAGAAGAACCTGTAGCTGTTGCATTGATCAAAATGAAAAGATTTCTTTTGCCTCTTAGAATCTCATTCTACCGGTTCTACCATCACCCGCTGACATCCTGGGCACAGGGATGCACACACAGACACATACAGGGAAAGTGTGATTGCCCTGAGGTAAAATAAAGACAGGGTGTGATACCTACCAGCCTCTGCAGGAATTTGGCCTGTCTTGGGACACGGCGAGCGACCTGCAAAGAGTTAAGGGAGTTAGTGGAGCCTTCTCAGCTTACAGCAGACATGGCACTTGTTTGAACCCAGACACGGGTGTGTGCGACTGATCACCCATGGCCAGGTTCAAATGCTCCTCTGGTTAAAATTAAAACCTGAGTCTCTTCCACATTAACAGACACATTGATCAAAGCTCAAGCAGTGGAATGCAGCTCTCTCAGGCAAGGAGGTACGGGGTGTTTTGAAAATGGTACTTGGCAAGAGACCTCCTATATGTGATGACAGGAACCTCAGCCTTTAGCCCTGGTCCTAGGTGATGTGTCTCAGCTCTGGAAGTGTATTCCCTTATGGCTTCCTATGGAGTCACACAAAGCCTCTGTGTCTTTGCCCCTTTGCATGGTATATGGCACACTTCAATCCCTGGAAGTATTGAAGGCCAGGCTGGATGGGGCTCTGAGCAACCTGCTTCAGGAGAAGGTGTCCCTGCCCATGGGAAGGGTTTGGAACTAAATGATCTTTAAGGTCCCTTCCAACCCAAATCATTCCATGATTCTATGATTAGTTTAAATTAATGTTAAAGCTTCAGTTGTATTAATATTACCTCAAGAGCAGATCTGTTGCCTTAATAGTCTCCACAGGTGCTGTGGATTTATTATGCAGTGACAGAAAAGCACTCTTTATGTGCAAAAAGGGAATAAAGATATTTAAACTGAGACACAGACCTTATTATGAAATGAAGTACTTCACTTATGACAGTACAATCATACTCACTGCATCACCCTTCACAACTCCTCTGACTTCCCTGCACATGGTGTCTCAGCTCAGCAACATCTCCAAATCAAATCTCTCCCCAAAGCAGAGAGTACAAGTCTCTTGTCAATGAGGGAAGCCAAGTGCCTTCTTAAAATGTCAGTGGAACTCCAGAGAGCAGAGGAATGCGATGATATCTTTTTACCTGATTTGCCCTTTCTGTTGATTTACACTGAAATAACATCAGCCCTTGCCAAAGAGATGATTTTATGTCTGTTTATATCATGCCTTGAAAAGCTCAGGAAAGCCCAATGGGGAAATTAAAGTCTCATCCACTAGAATCCTTATTATTTCCTGCTGCATTATTTAAGCCAACATCTTGTAAAATTAGAACCAAGGGAAAACAGCTCCCTTGGGAAATTGTCAATGGAGAGGAGAATTATCTGCACTTTAAATTTTGGAAGAAACTTTCTGTCTGGGTCTGTTATATCAGGGAAGTAAAGCCCCTCGGGACCCTGTTGTGCCAGGCTGCAGAGTCTCCATCACCGTAGGTTCTTCAGAACAAGCCAGATAAATGTCTGTGAAGTCGGTCCTGCTTGGAGCAGGGGCAGGGATGAAGAGCCAATAGTCCTCAGTACTCTTTTACTAAAGGTTTACCTTTTGAAACAAATCCACCTTTTTCTGCATGGCATGGTCACAGTAATATTTAATGACTAATTGGTGAAACTGAAACCTTGGTTACTGGTTTTATCTTTGCCCACCACACACCCGTTTTGTTTGCTTGCTTATTTGCACAAGAAGGCTTTGTATGACTTGGTCCCTTCAAGAGGTACCTTCTAAAGTCTTGGGGATAACAAACGGACATCAGTGAGGAGCTAAGGAGCCCCAGATAGCAGTATCCTGTTTGGATAGGGCTTCATGACTGCTGCCAAAGCACTGGTGCAGGGTTTATGATCAGTCCATCGGACTATGCTAATCAGGCAGCTTCACTAACATCATCTAACTGGAACAATTTCCGAATTACCATCAACCTTTAGCTTTACAGCCTTCCAAAACATTCATTAATGACAAGTAATTGCTAGTAGTGACCCCATAACTTGTTGCCATCTGCTAGTCCTAGCATAGTATATGTAATACAAGCTGTGCAGTGGATTTGCTTATAGTGTAGTATCTTGACCTAGGGGAGTACCTGCCTGTTCTTAACCTGGCTCAGGTGTTCAGTGAAGACAGACAGATGCCTTCTTCTAGACCTGGCTGTCCCAGGGGACTAGATCACCACTATCACTGCTGTTCTGGTGGGAGTTACTGCTGCCCTTGCTCTGCCAGCAACATAGCTCCTGCGAAAACAAGGAGCCTCAAGCCACATCAGCCACGTTATTTCAACACTGTGAGCCAGTCGTTGAGCTTTGCAACTGATTTTCCCCCTAAAGGAGGTATGTGAGTGTTTCCAGGTCCCACTCCACTGGCAGCACACTGGTGGAGATATTCCCTCACCCACTTGGATGGGTGGGTCTGTAAGACAATGCTGGTTTGTGGCTGAATTCCCCAAAAAGGAATATGTGTTCATAGTAATCAGGATTTACAACAAAGTTGCTCAGGTCCTTGTAGTGGAGAGAGGTGAACATTTCTGGGGAGAGATTCTTCCCATTCCAGGTGGGACGAGCAACTGAATAACCAACTCTGAGACAGGTACAGGTGTATATATATGGAAAGTCTCACTCTTCCCACTTTTCCCTACTGCATGGCAGAAGATGCCAAATACAGAGAAATACTGACACTTTAAACACATTGGAGTATCCCACCTGACCTCCAGCAAGGCACAGGTATTCCACAGGTCCTGTCAGACCCACATGGGTGTCTCAGATGCTACAGAGCCTCTCTCAGATCTGATCAAATTTGGATAACAGATTGATGCTTTAAGTGACCCAAAGTCATGAGTGGTATCTGTTACAGACCTGAAGGATGTGAACACAGACCTGAAGCTCAGCCTTTTATAGAATCATAGAATGGTTTGTATTGAAAGGGATTGTAATGTCATCTAGTTCCAAGCCACCTACTATGGGCAGGGACACCTTCCACTAGAAATGGATCACAGCCTCCCAAACCACCACCCAAACTCTCTTGCTAACTTGCAAAAAGTTCATTGCCCTTTCAGCACCATTTCCTCAGAAAATCTAAGCCACAGAATAACACAACATAGCAGCCCTCACTTGCAGAATAATGGATTTGTTTTCATTGTCAATAAGTATTTTAGAAGCTGAAATTTGTACGATTTGTTTCATCCAGCGCGAGTTAAAAATCCAGTACAGTAAAACCATAGGCAGAAAAACTTTCCTTCGAGCCTGAAATACTCTGAATTACTCAGACTGGCGTGTGGCCAGGACACTGCGTTAACTCCCTTGTCCCTGTGAAATGCCTCGTTAGCACAGCCGTGGGGATGTCGGAGTGAGCTGTGGCACCCACTGCGGGAGGGTGATCTCCTGGTTTAGCACCTCCAGCACCTCCGACAACTTCCATGCTCCTTAAGAGCAGCCTCCCACGGAGCTGAGACGCAGGGACAGGTGGAATAAATGTGTTTTTATCAGATTGCCCTACATCTCGACGCTGATGGTTAAGAAGGGACAAGCCAAGCCCCGGCCACCTGCTGCTCCCGAACAACCACCGCCTTAAAACCTACCTGCTCCACGATGCTGGAGTCTGCCAGCAGCTGCTCCTCCAGATACCTGGCCATCAGCTCCGAGTCGGGCTGCCCCGCCGAGGTGGGGAAGCCCCAGCAGAGCCACAGCCAAAGGATCATGTTGGAGGGGAGCGCCGGGGGCTCCTGCCCCGCAGGTGAGAGGAGAAGCCCCGCTGCTGCCGCTGCTGCGCTGCCGGACCGGCTGCGGGGAGGCTGACAGGACACAACGACCCACCCTCTTCTCCTCCTTCCCGGCTCGGGACCGGCCCCTTTTCCACTTAGGGCGCTGCAGGGAATCCTTTCAGGGTTTCTATCCCTCAGCCAGGGATCCTGTGGGAAGGAGGCACCGCCGTGCCCCTCTCGATGCTACTCTCACCCATCTTGCCCCATGCAGCGGAAAGGGGCGATGCTGGGGCTCCCTGAGGTGCTGCCACTTGTCATTTTGGCACCAGCAGCAACCCATGGTGGCCCTCAGCAAGGGGAAGGCTAAGGGGACATTTCCTACACCTGGCTGGGTGCTGAGGAAGGGACAAGGTGGTGCCCAGTGCCTCCAACCCACCCCCTTAGGGAGCACAACCACAGGATGTGCTTCAAGGCTGGGGCTTTCCCAAGGGGTGGCAAAACCCTCTATGAAGGAAAAGCTTCTCCTACTCCCCATCTGGAGAGCGCTGGTTGGTTCGGGAAAGCTGCTCCAAGGGCAGGGCAGAGCCCTCTCCACACCCTCACCTTGGCACCCTACTGGGTATCCAGGTGCCTCCCCTTGGGAAAGATGGCCAAGAGCCCTATGTTCGCCCCTCTTTCTTTCCTATGCGAACTCCATTTCTCAGCTGAGCAAAGCTGGGGTGCTTTTTCAGGTCCTGCTCTTCTTCTCTCCATTTCCCAGAGCCTTCTTTTCCCAGAGCCTTCTTTTCCCAGAGCCTTCTTTTCCCAGAGCCTTCTTCTCCCAGACTAACCCTGGGGTGAAGGTGGAACCTGCAGGGGAGGCTGGGTTCTACCTGGCAGCTGCCAGGGACATTCCTGCCAGCTGGCACTGACTGGGCACTGTGTCATCCCCAGGCATTTAGAAACTTGTATCTGCAGCATCCACCTCACCCTAAATTTGCTACTTTGTTTATCTATGCCAGCAGTAACTTCTCAAATCCAGCAGAACCAAATTTCCTCTCTTTTGGTTTGATTGCCTTTTTTTTTTTTTTTTTTTTTTTATATTTGACAGGTGCAAGGTACTGCACGCACAAACCTGGCATGACTTAACCACTGTATTTTCTTTTTCCTTTCCAGCTCTGACTCATCAGGGACTGAAGCTGTTGTGGTTCATCTCCCAACCATGGCAGTGACAGTCCAATGAGTGGCTCAATGTCTCTGTGGCCCTGCTGTCCTCCAAATCTAGCATGCGTTTTGGAGGAGTAGGAATGTGCTTGCCCCCCTTGCAGAAGGGATGAGGGAAGCTGAAGATGGAGCCAAGGGAATGGCAGCACGGTCAACACCTTGGAAACTCCGTGTCAGCAAATTGATGGCTCAGACTTAGGCTGAGCCTAAGTGACACCGTGTTCACACGCAAGCCCCTTCTGGCATTGCCAGTAGGAGGGAAACAGTCAAGGGCCTGGCCAGTCCCTTTCCCACTGGGACCAGTCCACCACTTGCAGGTACAAAGGCCTCTGGAGTAGCCACATCCCCAGTGGGAGCTGCTAAGCAGCACTGCAGAAATGATAAAGGACTGATGTGGCTGGAGAAGAGGAGATGGTGGGAGAAAGCCAGAGAGAGGTGGTGGCAGGATACTTCAGGCCTCCAGAGACACCCTAAATGTTACTCTATTGTCCTGATCCCTGCCAGGAGACAACTGAGGCACTATCTTCATCTCCTCAGCATTTCAAAGTGAGATGGAAGAGGTCTCAACCATCCTCTGGGGAATCAGTGAAGACTCAAAGCTGGTTCAGGTTGAGGCCTTTTTTAAGGACATCTAAAAAATGGTTTGAAGTATTTTTCATCTGGTTCCAGTTTGTTTCAGCTCCTGCATTCTTGTCTGGCTCAGAGAGAGAAGAGCACTGGAACAGCATGGCAAGTAGGGCTGCAGCCTCCTGTGCCCTCACTGGTGACATTAGGTTGGGCTGCTCCTTGGCCTGCCCTGTCCATGTTTCACTACCCTGGGACACAGATGAATAAGAATCTTGCAGTGTATGCTTAGAAATGCTGGAAACAGGCATTTAAACCATGATTTTCCTACTGTTCTGGAAAACCTAGAGGAAACCAAGGTACCTCTGTAAAAGCAAGTCAAAACTAGCCCTAAAAGTAACATTAGTTTCTGACCAGTTTGAAATAACCATTGCACAGTCAAGAGGCATTTGGAATAACATCCAAATTTTACCAGCTGTTCCTCTTTGCCTCCTGACCAGCATTCAGCTACTCTGCTTCTCCCGCTGCACAGGTGAGGAGCTGAGGGCTGGAGTGAACCAAAACAGTGAGACCATGTGAAGATGCTGTGATAGAGCTGATCCTGAGCACACCTGGAGAAAGGAGGATGTTCAAGCCAGAACAGGATCCTCGAGCAGGTACGGGATAACCAACGGGCATGAGAGAGAGAGCTGGGAAAGGCACTGCCCTTCCTGAAGGGATTAGGAGCAGCCAATACTGCTTATGTTCCCCTCAGCAAGGGCACGTGAGGACACAACACGTAGCTAAGTAAGACTGAGGTGTGTTTTAATGTGAGTTTTGGTGAGTGAACATTCAGCCTGGGGTCTTGATTGTTCACATTATCCCCTCTTCTGCCTCCTTGGAATACAGCCTCCTGATTTCGGGGGCAAATATGGCAGGCACTGTGCTGGGGATGCCCCTGGAGTCCAGGACAAGCAGTTATTCAAGTGTGTTCACATCAGACATGTTTGAGGCTGACTTTTGCCGATTTAGCAGGATGAACAGCTGTTCTTTGGATGGGGGGGCTCAGCAAATCAAATTGCCTGGCAGGCCTGGGGCCAGCACGAGCAGAGACACCAGGGAGAGGCATGATCCAACAGCTGGGCTTCCACACACATTTCCCCTGGAACAGATCATGTTAAATCAAGGAATCTCTCTGAGTTGACACACAAACACAGGTGATGCTGACCTCATGGAGGGGCAGCTATGTTAAATGTCCAACTAGAAATATCTGAACCATGAACTAAATCTACCCAAAGCACTAACAAACTACAATTTTGTGACATTCAAAGCCAGCAACTGGATAAAGAAATTGGCAAGAATCCCAAAGGGTAAAACAGGTGCAGTCTTAGATAAATGTCCACAGGTAAAATTAATTACCATGGAGTTCAGGGAATTGCGTTCCATATTTTTCTTCAGGTCTGAATCTAAGCAATCTCCACTGAAACATCTGGATAGGGCCTGATGGTCCCCAGTTCTGACGCTACTGAACGGTGCCTGTTTTCCTGAAAGAATCATAGAATGGTTTGGGTTGGAAGAGTAAAGATTATTTACTTCCAACCCCCCTGCCATAAGCAGGGATGCCACCCAGTAGATGAGGGTGCTCAGGACCCCATCCAACCTGGGCTTGCACACTTTCAGGGATGGGGCATCCACAGCTTCTCTGGCCAACCCGTGCCAGTGCCTCACCACCCTCTGCATAAAGAATTTCTTCCCAATATCTAATCTAAATCTCTCCTGTTTTAGTTTAAAACCATTCCCCCTTGTCCTGTCACTTTCTGCCCATGTAAAAAGTCAGTCTGCCTCTTTTTTATAAGTTCCCTCTAAATACTGAAAGGCTGCAATAAGGTCTCCCCAGAGCCTTTTCTTCTCCAGGTTGAACATTCCCAGCTCTCCCAACCTCTGTCCATAGCAGAGGGGCTCCAGCCCTTGCAGCATCTTTGTGGCCTTCTTTGGACTTGCTCCAACAGGTCCACATTTTCCTTGTGCTGAGGACTTTAAACTTGGATGCAGTACTCCAGGTAGGGTCCCACAAGGGCAGAGAAGAGTATAAAGGTATTTTCTGGAGTCCCAGTGGCTGCTGATCTCCTGTTGCCATTAATTGTGTACACCTTGGCCCAGCAGAGCATTCCAGAACTTCCAAATCTGGTGTTATTCTGGTGAAAAATTCCCAAAGTCTCTGACAAAGGTGCCTTGGTGATGGGGATGTCTGACTCTGTCTGGGGGACACCTTGAAGAGGTCACCAGAGCAGACAGGCAGGTTACTGAGTACTTGGTACATCTCTGATGAGGGGCAGTACAAAGAGAAGAAAGTTGAAACAAGAAACCCTTTTCTCTATGTCCATATACCATTTCTCACACTGACTGGTGTGTGGTGGGATGAATGTCAGGGCAGCAGCACCCTGGAAAAGTGTGTTGCCTTGCAGGTACTGCCTGTTCTTACCTGGATCACTGGAAATTTCCAGATATGAAATTTAAGATGGGAAAGCGAAGCTGGCTATCTCATAAGACACAGAAATGGTGACATTTCTCCTTGGGTGCAAGGCAAGTTAACACAATTTAATTATTATGAAGGACAGAAATGCCCAACAGTAACTCCAGGTGGTTCAGGGAGGACAGTGCATGAAAAATCCCAGAGGAATCCCAGTCATGAGTGGACAGTTCATGAAACAACCCAATGGACACATAGCACAAAACATCCTACTGAGCTCCTGTTCTCCCCGCAAAATTCTGAGGAGGTTTACAGAAACTGATGGTAAAGGCTCTGAGCATCCTCAGTTCTTATATTTTCTGTACCGTCTTGGGAAATTTCATCTTTTTGGACTCTTTTGAACAGTATATTTGAGCAGTTCGTGCCATCTAGTGGTCACACTGATTTCCCAATCTTGGAATTTTTACAGAAAAAAAAATAAAACCATACATAGTGGTTGTGGAGGACTGAAATAAAGGATTACAAAATCAATTTTTAAAACAAACTTTGTTCTAAAGGGACTTTTTCATCTCTTCAGAGCATCAGTGCTTTCCTTCCTCATCCAGGGGCCCAGATAACTCCAGAACAGCTTCAAGTTTCTGATGAGAAAGACTGGTCACTCTAAACTAAGGACATATGTGTGAACAGAACTCAGCTTACACACAAAATTCAAGCTATACGAGATGTCATCAACACAGCAAAGACTGGGTGTTCCCTCCTGCTGCTCCTGCAGCCCTTTCATAGCCAAAGCTCCCATGGCACTCATGGAGGGTTTTCCTGAGTTAGTTTTAAGGTGTTAACTCAAATACTGCTGGATTGTGTCACAAATAGTGTAACCAGCTGGACGAGGGATTGTCTCCCTGTACTTGGCAGTGGTGAAGCCGCAGCTTGAATCTTGTGTTAAGTTTTGGGTCCCTCATGACAAGAAAGTCATTGAGGTGCTGGAGCAAGTCCAGAGAAGCGAACGGAGCTGGGAAAGGGTCTGGAGCACAAGTCTGATGAGGAGCAGCTGAGGGGGCTGGGGGGGCTCAACGTGGAGAAAAGGAGGCTGAGGGAGGACCTTCTCAGTTTCTACAACTCCCTGACAGGATAGTGGAGCCAGATGGAGGTCTATCTCTTCTCCCGAGTAAAAAAATGATAGGATGAGAGGAAATGGCTCCAAGTTGCACCAGAGGAGGTTTAGGCTGAATAATATGGAAAATTTCTTCACCAAAAGTGGGGTCAAGCACTGTAACAAGCTGCCCAGGAACCTCCCTGAAGGTAACTAAAAAACATGTAGATGTGGCAGCTGGGGACATAGTTTAGTGGTGGCCCTGGCAGTGCTGGGTTGATGGTTGGACTCAATGACCTTAGAGGTCTTTTACAACCTAATTGATTCTATGGTTCTAAAATGAGTGTCATTCAAAGGCTGTGTGCTAGTTTGAATTCAGCCTACAGGCTCCTAAGTTTCCTGGCAAAACTGGAGCTATGTCGTCTCCAAGTTCAAGCTCCAGGATTGCTCAAATAAATTGTGGGAGAGAGCAAATAAGGACTAATTATTCAATACCTCTTCCGGCATAACATCTGTGAAACAGTATATGGAGCTATCATAAATATAAAATAATAAAATTTTGTCTGCTGTTTTGTCCCTGGGTTCACATAGTAATTCAATCTTTTCCTTTGAAGTTGCTCAGATGTCTGCAAATATCCTTTTTCCCTGGAAGAATGGAAGAGACAGCCATGCCCTCTTGCCAGAAGCCTGCTTCCTCCCTTCTTTCTCCCCTTTGCTTTGCTGTCTTATTTTGTCCCATCTCTTGAAGCACCCAAAGAGCCAGAGAGGCCAAAAAACAGTTTCAAAAGCTTTCAGGGGCTTTGGCACGCCCAGGGTACAACGTGCATCTGAAAATATCATCAGATGTTTTCACATGCTAATTTTGAAAAACTAGAACTGTTCCATCAGCAGCCACGATGCTTTCACAGCAGAATGGAAAAAAAAAGGGTGTTTGTGTGGGTCGGGATCCAACCCAAAGGTCCCTGCCAACCCCTGTGGGTTGGCTGGGTGGGAGGACCCCTGGAGAAGCACAGCGTTGCTGCCTCCATCGTGCTGAGAACCAGTCTGCACCTCGCTTACTACAAACAAACAAGCCAAGAGAGACTCCTTGCTGAGATCTTTTGAAGTTTTGGATGCCCCAAGGTCTGTGCCTAGCAGGAAGTTAGTCAAACATCACGGGAAGCTACAAAAGCAAGGAGCAAGCCTATCCAGGCCAGAGCTGTTATCGAGGGCAGGGGCGACTGAAGACACTATTTGGATAACCCTTGCTCAGGCACCACTGCTCGGACTTGTGTTGCAAGGCAAATATTTACCTATGGCCTAAACAAAGTCAGAACTTTGTTCAAAATACTGCATAACTTGAGCTGTTTCCTTGAACTTGTCTCAGAGAAGGGAAGGACTTGTGTCTGGTACCTGCGCAGGCCGTTCTTAGGAGACAAACTGGAGGAAAATGAAGGATCTGATCTGCTTCCTGGTTTTGTTCCTCGTTTCTGGAGTAGGAAGCTTTGATCTTGTCATCGACGAAATCCCAGATGTGAGTATTCAAAGGCAGGGCCTAGATCTTCCTTCCTTGCTGAAGTCCAGATGGAAGCAGCAGTGGGAGCAGAAGTCACTGCTTCGCCTCTCTGCTTGTGCCTCATGAATTCTCCTCTACTTTTATCTGTAACTGGGATTGTTCTGATAATTGATTTTCACCTACCATTCATAGTGTTGCTTTTTTAATATTACTGAAGTGTATGAGCACAACTCCAACTTTCTTTTCAAGCGGGTTTCATATTTTTACTCCAATGTTACCTTTAAACATGCAACTGCGCTTCTATAATCAGACCTTCAGCATATTTTATATCCTGTTTCCATGGAATAAATAGAAAAAAAACACCTAGACAGCTTTGTGGACAGGGTGTCCTGTATGGACCACTATGAACTTCAGCAAAGGTTCATATGGAATTGAGTTTTTGTTAACAGTAATTCAAATATGAAGACCCTATTGACTGTACATTCCTCAGCAGAGGGATGAGATAGTTTATAGAAGAGCTTAATTGGGTTAATACAATGATGAACAGAATTAGTTATTAGCTTTGACTCCGAAACTGAGTCCAAACCTAAACCCCTGGACTCAAGTGAACTTAGATTTGGGTATCTACACCAATTTCCATGTTGCTGTGTTACATTATTTCTGTGAAGTCAGCAAGGATGATGTGAAGCTTTCTTTTCCTTTGCAGGACTAATAAAAATCCCTAGTGAGCTGGGATATATTATTTTTCTTTCTTCTTACAGCACTTTTCATGACACAGCAACATTTTTTTTTCAGAGTTTTTAATTCTGAGGAAAAATATTCCAGACCTGCAGTCCTTTCTAACCATAGATGCCATATCAGTTTAACATCAATGTGCTTAGACAATTTAAGTTAATTTTGTGGAAACCTTTGTGTGTATATTATCATGTAAGTTGGAAAGGAACTAATGTACTGGAACTTACTTTATTGCCATAAATTAAACTCACAACAAAATTTAATTAAGAGTATTGCTGTGGTGTAAGACCTGCACTTCTAATTGAATCAGAACAGTTTTGCATTTGGAAAAGATCTGATGTTCTTTTGCTGTCAACAGGATAAGTTTAGTTCTTAGGTGTATTAGTGTAAAACCAGAGACAATTTCTACTGGTCTGAGCAGAAATTCTCAGAAGTCCTCTGAACTTGTTGATTTAAGCTAGATCAGAGTCTGAAATGCTGTAGTCACCATGGCTAGACCCATCCTAACAGTAATCATCTGCCTCTTGCTCTTTATGGTCATTTCATGTTAAATATTACTCCTCGTTTTAGAAGGAAAGGCCATAAAATGATGGTAAAGGTCATGATCTCATCAGAATTTATAGAGCTGGTTGGCTTCTGAGGGAAGTTGAATGTGTGAGGTTGAAGGATTTTGTCTGAGATGGTTTGTGCATCTGCTCCTCACTTGCACCAAGGGGAGGTTAATTCCCTTTGGAACTCTACTAAAGAGCTAATCAATAATAAATCAAGTGATAAGTCAAACACCAAGGCTGCAGCAACAACTTTTTCTTTCTTCCTCTTTTTCCTTTAGGAAGTGGAAAACTTGATTGACCTAGAAATTGATGGATTTCCTTCAAGCTCCAAGACGAGAAATGGCAGGTACCAGGTACAGTACCCAGAAATGCTCCCAGAAAAGAGAATCAAGAATACCTGGGAGCTCCTTCCAGGAGGCTTGTTCCATGTCAAGGGTTGTGAGTGTGCAATCAGGTGGGACCAGCAGGTCCTTATAGGCATTGAGACTTCCATATCTCTTGTTGGAACTGCTACTATTCTTTAAGCACAGCAAGGCTTTGTTTCATACCTGTTCCTAAGGAACATAGTTCAGAGGATAAGCAATGGAGATGCTCGTCTAACTTCATGTGTGGTGAAAATCCCATTGATACTGGTGAGGCTTTTCCATGAGAAAACAGAGAAGGACTTCAGACACTGGCAGCAGAGACTGAAACCTTTCACTCCCATGGATACTAAGTTCATTCCTATTTAACTCTGGTAAAAAATGTGACACTGTGCTCCAGTGCAACATAGTGTCACCTGGGTGATGAGCTGGTGGAGACTGAGACCAGGAAAGAAAATTTGTTTCCAGCCCACTGATGGGATGCAGATCATTATAGTCTGTTAGTTTGGGAAACAGAAACATTTGAAACAGCATTGCAGGACTTTTCCCGTGTTTTACACAGTAGAAATTAATGATAATAATCATGAAATCAGTTGTTTGAAGGTATTAACTTTTATTACACTGCATGAAAGAAATGATGATCAGAGTGGACCTCCAGCTCTGGTGCTGCCTTTCTTTAGCTTGTTCAATATAGGGAAAACAAAAGATCCTCTTGAGTGAAGTTGGATTTCCCAGAATCTTTGAAGTTACACACAGGCAAACCTGATTCTTCTTTATGCTGAGGCTTTTCCAAAGGAGCTTCACACAGAGTGTAAATGGAACTTATTGACACCTGAAGACCCCAATTACAGTGGCAGAAAGTGGCAGACTTTAACATGAATATGAGCCAAGCCCACTCACATATGCCAGGCCAGTATTTAAGTAATTTAATCATGATCCAAGGAGAAATCCTCTCTAGCTGCACTTCTTCAGGGTGTCATCTCTTCCCAACATGTCTGTATTAATACCATATGCATTATGTTGCATCTTTTCCCAAAAATTCCAGATACACACAGGTATAGACATATGCATGCAGTAATTTGCAATTCTACTGGTGGTTTTATTACATCAGTTACTGCTTATATTCCCATATAGAACTAAGATCTCATCTACCTTTATATTAGTTGAGTCACAATAAAATATAATCAATGAGATTAAATTGAACTATGCAAAAAATATCTTGAGACATCAGCTCTTGACCAACAACAAGCACACAGTTATTTACTGTTTATCACTAGAAGAAGATTGTCTCCCAAATTTTTGTTTCATAATTATGTTTTTCTACAATGAGGTAGACTCAGTAAAGTCACTAGCCCATGGGCAACAGGACAAGAGAGCTCCTCTGCAGACCCTATTGATTATCTGTAAATAGACAGAATAAGTTTTTAGGTCCAGATCAGGTATTCTGGTGAAAAATATTTGTTCCTGAGTAATTCCAAAAATGCTGTGTCTCAGGTGTGTGGATGGTCCTCGTGACCACAGCAGCAGAGTGTCCCATGGGCTGGATGCAGGTGACCTTGTGAACCTCTATGTGGTGGTGCAGAGGTGTTATCTCTGTTGTAGAGATAGATAATGGAGCTTGTGTCTAGACTGTGAGGCAGGATGTTCTTCCCCTGTGTTGGTCCTGATATCTGGCTGTTGAGAGCCAGGTGAAATCACACCTATTTCCTCAGTGCTCTGCCTGCCTGGTTTCCTCCCCAAGAGAACCAGCACAGGAAGGAAAAATGAAGAGAGAGGTTGGAATCACAGAACGGTTTGGGTTGGAAGGGGCCTTAAAAACCATCTAGTTCCAAGTCCTCTGCCATAGGCAGGGACACCTTCCACTATACCAGATTGCTTGGAGTCCCAGCCAGCCTGACCTTGAACACTTCCAGATCTCATCTTCCTTTTAGTTTCTTAAGTTAATTTCTGTCTAATGCAGCAGAATATCTCTGAATCTGCTTTCCTTATTTTACCAGGTAGCTGCAATATTCATGCCCAGTGATTTGAGCAACGATCAGTGTGAGGGGCTAAATACCCATAAGCCTGCACAGGTGTCAGGAGAAGACAATTCCCAGTACCTGAAGACAGGGTATCTGTCAGACCAGATCCTTCAGACGGTTCCTGAGGAACTTGTTGTCTCCATCCTAATTAGCAATTTGAGACACACTAGATATGGCACAAGATCCTCTTTTTGTCCAGTGCCATCATCAGCAGGTCTGGATGTGGTTTAGATGGTCAGCCATGAATCCTCACACCAGAAGTAGCACGAATTTCATGTGCCACAGAGGCCCATGTTCTCAGCAACAACATCAGCACTCGGATTTGAGGTGTTGGTATCTTCAAGGCCAGGTTGGATGGGGCTTGGGGCAACCTAGTCTAGTGAAAGGTGTCCCTCCCTTCCAACCCACATTATTCTGTGACTCTGTGTTTCTATAATTCTAGGATTCAGGGACCTGAAGATGTAGGGTACAGCTCTGTCCTCCTGACCTGTTGGAGTGGCTGCCCTCTGCAGCCTCTGAGATCCTAAGGGGTATGGTTGGCCCACCCCATGTCTGGCCTCTAACAACAGCTGTGGGAGTCACCATGTGAGCAAGTGATAAACTCCTGTCTCCATCAGCACCTCCCTCTTCTCTTCCACCCATCAAAAACAATCAGGAAGGAAACCTGGACATCTTGAAAGCTTTAAGCACCATTCCTAAAGCGGGTCAGGAACCCTAAGCTGAGAACTGGAAAGGTACCCCAATAAATAAAATCCTCTCTGTACTAAGGTCTTAACCTTCATCTTTTCAAAATTAAATTTGTTTCAGTTAAGGTTGGTTTAATCTTAATTTGTATTCCATCTGGTGATGCTCCCTATGCCAATAGTATGTGTGGGGAAATACATACCATGAGCAGTCACTCTTCATGGTCTGGTTCTTTATCAGATGTGAAGGTCCATCACACCGTACAGGGAAGTTTATGGGGTGTTAGGATGGACTGAGCAAGAATCAGTCCATTGGGCTTTGCAGAGGGTTTTGAGAGCCATAAACTTCCAGATCTTGAAATCCCAGTCTGAATGGTTCAGGTAGAGCTTGTATAGCTAGAAAATAAAAACCTGCATTTGTTCTCAGGCAGGTGGAAGTCATGTCTCTCTATCTGGCTTTAAAGGATCCTTAAAATCTTCTCCTTAAAATGATCTTATTATGACATCATCATTTCTTATACTGCACAAGATTTCTCTAGAAACACTATATTAATTAGCATCAGGTGAACTTAACAACTGTAGGTCAAGCTTTATGTGCACCATGTGACTAATGCCATTTCCATGAGCATCTGCTGTTGAGATCTGTATATTTTGGTATGTTTTTATAATTTAGCCATAGGCACCTGAACTAGTCTCCCTAAGTTTTTGTTGCAGTCTGTGGAGCTGAATGGCTCAGCTCTGTTGCCTGCAGGTATGGATCTGTGTCCAAGACACCTTGCTGGGTGTCAGATATCATGGAAAACCTACAGGAGCCTCGTGATCTGCTGGATCTCAAGATGACAGCCAGGACAGTGTCTTTGGGTACTGCCAGCAGCACTGGGTGCCCACTCCTCTAATCCCTACAGCCAGCATGGTTTGGGGTAGGACTCATTCAACCAAACCAGAGCATTTATTTTCAGATGAGGGATATCACACCATCGACCTTGAAAAGCTGAGCTTGCCTAATTGTGATGATAACATCAATGTAGATCTCTGCATCAAACGATTGCATCTCCCCCTAGAACTCGGTGAGCCAAATCCCACCCCAGGACTGTTTGTGTGAGGTTTTTTTAGGGAATTAAACAGAATTATTCAAATGGCCACAAGATGTCACCACCTCTTCATAGAAATTTCCAAACGGAACGATTCATTAGGTAGGGGGAAAGAACACAACCATTAATGGGCAATTTCAGATCTTCTAAGCAGTGCATACATAACTAACTTTCATATGGACAAGAATATAAATGTAATATCAATTATACAAAAAGTTTTGTAATACATACACGTTGTGTATAATACATAAATATTCTATAATATAAGTGAAAATGAGTTAAAATTATCTAGAGTTTAAGGTTTTTCCACTTTTCCTAAAAAAAAAAAAAAAAAAAAAAAAAAAAAGAATTTTTCTGTTAATAGATCAGGTGTCGGAGGATGACTTTCTGCCAGTATATTTTGCTTTCAGGAAGAACGTTTTTGTTCTCTGTTTTCTATAAAAAAAAAATAAAATAAAAGACAGAGGAAGAGAGATGTCCTGGTTTTGAGAGGCTCTGAGTCACAGCTGGGAGATTGCGTGTTCCAACATTTCATGTATAAATGCATAAAATAAGACAAAAGGAATATTGACACTAAATCAGAGAACTCAAACCAATTCTCATTCATGTCCAGAGAAGGGTAATTAAACTGGGGAAGGGTCTGAAGCACAAGTCGGATGAGGAGCAGCTGAGGCAGTTGGAGGTGTTCAATCTGGAGAAAAGGAGGCTCAGGAGGGACCTTCTCACTCTCTATAACTCCCTGACAGGAGCTTGTAGCCAGATGGGGGTCAGTCCCTTCTCCCGGGTAGTAAGTGACAAGACAAGAGGAAACAGCCTCGAGTTACACCAAGGGAGGATTAGATTGGATATTAAAGAAAATTTCTTAACTGAAAAGGTTGTCAAGCACTGGAGCAGGCTTCCCATGGAAGTGGTGGAATCACTGTCTCTGGAAGTATTCAAAAAAGTGTGCAGATGTGGTGCTTAGAGACATGGTTCGTTGGTGGACCTGGGAGCGTTCGGTTAATGGTTGGACTCGCTTATCTCAGAGGTCTTTTTCAGCCTTAACGATTCTGTGATTCTCTGTGATTCCGCAATTCATGTTCTTAGAAAACAGCTTTTAGACACTCTGATCCCTGTTTTGAAACAGCCAGTCTGTGTTCTCGGTTTTGCTAAAATACCTCCTCCATCTTTTCCTTTTCCAGAGAAGCACATCCGACTGGGGGTATGTTGGAGATCTGGTGAGTTCTTTTCTTCCTCTGCGGAAAATAATACGGAACAAAGTGATTTTCTAGTTAACCATTTTTTTGGAAATCAATCCTTCTGTTTGTTCAGTTCCTTGTTTTTAGTGCCAGTTGGGTATTAACCTATTTTCTTTAAACAGAGCACTGTTTGCACAATGATGTTGATACATCTGCTCTTGGAGGGAGAAGGGTATGGTAAATATGAAGAAATAAGCATCAAAAGTGATTAGACAATGTCTTAATAGACCAGTTTAATACTGTTCTCCCACTGCTGTGATTTAACCATTTACAACACTAGGTCAGTAACCAATGCTTCAGGTATCCTTTGTTTAGGACTTTTGTTGAAAATGTGAGCTCTCTCCTTCTCAATATATGATGTTGAGGATTACTGCATAGCTTTCCATGCTGCATTGCATCAATAGAGTGATTCCAAGGACTGGTTGCATGGTGAAAAGCAAGGAACATTCCCTCTTTCAGCTGGAGTGTTATAATGAACTATATTCACATGAGTATCCTGCCACAATTGCCAGGTAAAATATGGAGATATCTGGAACTTGAACTCATGTCCCACCTAGCTGCCATTTTTAACAGCAATTAAAAAATAGGTACTGAGACTATAGTAAAAAAAGGTTGATATTGCCCTTAAGGGCATTTTTTCTATTGATGTCCTAAATTTATAGAGTAATTTTATCAATTGCAGGTGGAGGACGACGACAAGATAGGTCTGTACAGCTACAAAGTTCAATCCACCATAACATCTCGGTTGGCCAACACAATGATCCAAGCCAAAATGGTGAATAATGCAAAACGGCCCCAGCCCATAGTGTTTGATGTGCAAGTCCCCAAAGGAGCTTTTATTGACAACTTTACTATGTAAGTAGTGGGCAGGTATCAGCCTTGTGCTCTGGCAGCGTTCAGTGGGGCGGGAAGGAAGTATTTGCAAAAGCAAAACACCTCACTATTTTACTGGTTCATTGTAATTTTAGCAGGCCTTCTCAAAGAAAAAAGGCTCATGTCATCAGTCTGTTTGTCTGTCCAGCTCTTCCTCCCCAGTAATTGTTGGGCCGTTGGGCAATATCAATAAAATTGGACAAGAAGTCTCAAATGGAATAAGCTTCCACATGTCTTGTGCAAGTTGGCATCAGAACAAATGAGAGACTCCCAAATTAGAGCCTTCACTGAACAGAAACTATCCTGGTTCATTATCAATTCAGAGAGGCAGCAGCCAGCTTGCTGGTCGGAGACGTGTCCTGATCCATGTTCCAAACCAGCCATGGCACCAGTAACTTCCTGCCCTGCCCAAAGCATGGGGAAAGTGTGAAGGAGGTGGAGGAGAACAGATCATCCTCAGAGCACAATAGTGCTCTGAAATAAAAAAAAAAAAAAAGCAGGTAGGGAAAAAGATAGAGATCTAGTGAAAATCAGATTTCATTACTTTGAGGTTAAATAAGAACCTTCTTATTTCATTTCCCACCAGCTTAGATTTCACTGATGTGAAGTGAAGAAACAGTCGATTGTAAAGTTGTTTTTTTTCAATCTGACTGTGCTTCTCTCTCCTAGGGATATCAATGGGATAACATTTACCAGCCATATTCGAGAAAAATCTGAAGCCAGAAGAATGTACTCCCAAGCAAAAGCCAAAGGCAAAGCTGCTGGAATAGTCAGGTATAAACACTTTGGCATATGGATTTTGTACTGGACTTGTTCACAGGAGAACTGAGGTGATCCATCCCAGGAGGAGATAGATGAGGGGGGATCCTGGGAAGGAAAATTCTTACTTAGAGCAGCTCTGATATTTAATTGTCATGGAATTAAACTGTCTGCTTCCATCTTGCTAAAACATACCTTGCTAAGAGACCACTGCAGCTCCCTGATATAGGCCACAGTTAGAATCAGACTCAGCAAATGCATCAATCTAAACCAAAATGCAGAGAAGCTTTCTTTCTCCTTGTATTTCCTCGAAATAACCCCACAGCTGACTTTTCAGGAGCAATGCCTTGGATATGGAAAACTTCCAAACTGAAGTGAATGTGCCCCCGGGAATGAAGATCCAGTTCCAGCTTCACTATCACGAAATGATTCGAAGGAGACTAAGCTCCTACGAGCACCTCATCTCTGTGAAGCCAGGACGCCTGGCCAAGCACATGGAGGTAAAGCAGAGCTGGTGTGTGGAGGCAGAACCCCACAGGTGAACCCTTGCTGAGAAAGCAGCCATGGCTCCTATGAGCCCCATAGCAGGACACTTCGTCTGTAGATCAGGGAGATGTCCCTCCCCGTGGCAGGGGGGTTGGAACTAAATGATCTTTAAGGTCCATTCCAACTCGATTCTATGACTCTAAGAGAAATCATCTTCTGGTCGTGGAGGGACAGTCTTTCAGAGATCATCAGCTCTCATAGGACAACGTCTCATGAAGTTGGGATTATTGTGAAAAGCACAGTTCCAAATAAATATCAATATTGTTTGTTTTCCTTCAGTCAAGGCAAGTTCACACAAGCACATATATATGACAAAGCTTGTTTGCAAGTGGTTCTGATGTGAGTCAGTCATGATTCAGGAGATGCCCAGATGTGCTAGTGGGAGAGGAGGCAGGACACATTTGCTCCTCACTAGACTGGGTTGCCCAAAGCCCCATCCAATCTGACCTTGAACACTCCCTGGGATGGGGCACCCCCAATGTTCCAGTATCTCACCACCCCCACAGTAAAGAATTTCTTTTGTATAACTAACCTAAATTTCCCCTCTTTCAGTTTGAACCCATTACTCCGTGTCCTGCCACTACAGTTCCTGATGGGGAATCCCTCTTCGACTTCCCTGTAGCCCCTTCAGATTCTGGAAGGTTGTTGTGAGGTCTCCACAAAACCTTCTCTTCTCCAGGCTAAACAGCCCCAACTTTTTCAGCCTGCCTTCATAGGGCAGGTGCTCCAGTTTCATTATCAATTTCATGGCCCTCCTCTGGACTTGCTCCAGCAGTTCCATGTCCTTCTTGTGTTGGGGGCACAGAACTTATGTGCAGTATTGTTACTTATTCTTACTCGGTTTTAATCTTACCCTCTTTCTTACACTCATCCAGAGGTCTCCTCTGTCCTCCATCAACAGACACAGGATGCAGGGCTTGTTGCACAATTCCATCTGACCATTCTTTGTTCCCATTTCATAAATGTTTTCTTCAGCTTTCCATGATTTCAGCACAAACTGTATACCAAAGTTTGCTGCTCACATTTCCTTGGTGCAGGCTGTGATCTGCTTCAAGCTGTCCAAAGGCCTGAGTTAGTCCTGCTGAAAAGGATGTGTTCTGCCTCCTGGTTGTCTTATTAACTATTCAGAAACACAACCAGAAAAAAGGCCTTATCTCAGGCTGACAGGATAAAAAAATCTATTTTCGAAATCACCTTGGCCATCCGAACAAAAGAAAAAGTACTCTCTGCACTGTCAATAGCATGAGTAGACGGGGAGACAACTCATCACAGAGAGTTCCTACTAGCTTCCTAACCCAAAGTAGCACTGAGGCAGAGCCACTTTGTGCTTCCTTTGTGCCTTTTCCCCCAGATTCTTTCTGTTCTTTGGACACTTTCGTTTTACCTTTCCTCCATGGTCAATATTAAGCACTGTGTGGATCCCCGCCATGAATGGGGTTGGCCCTACTGGAACATTCTCAAGGGGAACCCACCCCCTCGCTGGAGTTTGTCTGTGGAGAGTTCCCAAGATCCTGGTTCCACACTGGCACTGCTCCGTGCTGAATGTCCTCCTTTCCTGCCTTTAGGTGGACGTTCGCATTATTGAGCCGCAGGGACTTCGCTATGTCCACGTTCCCAACTCACTTGGAGATCATTTTGATGGAATCACCACCATCTCCAAGGGAGAGAAAAAGGTAACCAGTCACAGGCTGGAAATAGCATGAAAGCTTCAATTTTCCACTTGGCCCTACGCGGTCCTGGCATTTTTATTTTGTACCTGCTGGGAGCATGCAAAAATATGGCAAAAGTCTGTCTTTACTTCCATAATTATCTTCCAGGTAGTATTGTTTCTTGGTATACAGGCTCAAATTTATGTCTCTTTCACCCACATTCACAGTTTAGCAAATTATTTCAGAGGTACTATAGGGCTATATTATGTCTTACCTTCTCAGGAAATTTCAAGTTATCCAGTTAAAACAGAGGAAAAAAACCCATAAAGTCTGTGTGACTAAAACATGTGACTAATTAAAATGTTTCCTAGTGCTCAATTTACAGAAAAAAGAGCTCTTGTTTTTTTTGGGGGCAAAAAAATCTATTAAAAACAGTTAAAATCTATTAAAAATATTGATAAAATGACGGATAGTTTCAACCAGGAAAATGTTAAATAAGTCGATGCGTTGCTTACTAGAAATGGTTTGCACAGCTCTAATTGAAATATTTGCTGCTCTAGACTGGTCATGTTATTTGCATCATAGTTGCTACTACTGAATCAACATGTCCAGGCAAACCTTGGTGCTGTTTTTCTCTGGAGTCCATTTTCCGCTTAAACTGAGAGTGCAAATAATGAAAACAGAAAAGCGTTCAGCGAAATTCAGGTGTTTCACGAAGAGCTGGACTCTTCGTGTTTTCGATCGTCCACCTTTCGCACATCACCTGATTGACTGATGATCTCTTCTCATTTCAAGGCTCATGTTTCCTTCAAGCCAACGATGGCCCAACAACGAAAATGCCCCACGTGCTCATCCACAGCAGTGGACGGAAACTTTGTGGTGCAATACGACGTGAACAGAGAAACCACGGGTGGGGAACTGGAAGTGAGTGTTGCTGTCCCACTGGGGAGAGAGATCTGGGAGTACAAGAATTGCCGTCATTAAGTAAATTGTGCTAAACTTCATCCTTCGGGAGAATAAGCACGAGAACAAGCTCTGTATCCAATTAAAAGAACAGAGAGATTTTTAGTGGGCAGAATGGATTTACTTAATTTATGACTAAGAGATGGGCTTACGTATAGTCAGGAGCAGACTCCTGTCATGTCCAAAATCCAGTGTCTTTATACATAACAGCACTCTGGTGATTTAATGTTGAATCAGAGTCATTGGATGTTGTACCAATACATCACAGGGAGACAACCAGAACATCACTATTTTTATGTTAACATGAAGCTGAGTTATGAGGTTGAATTATTACAGGCAGAACAGTCTTTTTTTAAAATGTTTTTCATTTCTCCCTGTGCTAGTGCATGGCAGTTGTCTGAGAATCAGACTTTAATTCATGAGAAGTAAAGACTGTGGAGTATAAATGGTGTAAGGCTGCAGAGACTTGCAGAGCTGAAAGTTAGAATTGGCCAATAAAGAAGAATAGTAAAAGAAAATAGGGAAATAATTGGCTCATTAAGAAAATAAGAATTTTCTACTCTCCTGTTGTCTTGAGTGTCCTGAAATCTTTTCTATAGCTCACTTCACTGTGATATTTTTATTTTATTTTGCAGATTTTTAATGGATATTTCATTCACTTCTTTGCTCCAGAAAATCTTGATCCACTGCCCAAAAACATTTTATTTGTAATAGATGTCAGTGGCTCAATGTGGGGACTGAAAATGAAACAAGTAAGTGTTTGACTTCTATTGCAAAATGAGCCTCCTGCCAACTTTTCCCATGTGCTTTACTGTGCAATCCTGTAACACACTGGCACACAAAATACCAGCTTAATTCTTTACTCTTTACTCCACTGAAAATCTCAGTGAACCTGGAGAATATTCGGTGAATCAAAGACTCCACAATTTTACTCTTTATTTGTAATACACCTTCTATGTTGCAAGGAAGAGGTGGTGCCATCATAATACAGATTTTAGCTCCAAATTAAAATTTTAATTGACATCACAAAACATTTTGCAAAGGTTCTGACCCCTTTTTCTCTAATCTTCCCTATTGAATCTTGGGAAAGTCTCAGTGGGGGTACTACATCCCTGCTTTCAAAATGTGGACAAATTGTTGACAACCCTCTGAAGAGCAGTAAGAATTCTTTAGACAACATAACCCATAGAGGGGGAAAGAAATATGAAAAATAAAAACCTTTAATCTGCAAAGGGAAATACTTGGAGATACATAATCAGCCTCCAAACATGCAAACAATTGTTCTAAAAGGGAAAATCATCAACTGACAATCATGCCCACCCAGGGTAAAATAAGATGGAATCAGATGGATTTACAGCAGGAGAGATTTGTATTATATGTTAGGAAAAACCCTGTAGTTCTGAAAGAGGAGTTCAGGAGATTGCATATCATGTGTCACTGAAGGGTTTTAAGGACTGACTAGACAAACATTAGCCAGGGATGATCCAGGTATATTTGAATTTGCTTTGGAGCACGATAGTGAGTCTTGGCAGATTGCTTCCGTGGGGAAATCAGTGCTGCAAAACTGGGATACAGGTTAATTGTCACTTGTTTAAATCACACATCTTCAAAAAGATGTTACCCAGCCTGAAACAACTGCATTGCAGACAGAGCTAAAACTCCTGAGCTGATCTGAGCAGTTGCTCTCTCCAGAACCTCCAGTGCTGTTCCCTCTCACTTCAGTCAGGGTTACCAGAAGTTTAGCAAGGCTGGGTTGAGTCACATGAGCCTAATCTTCCTAATTGCATTTTTCCTGTGTTTGTTTGGTGGAAAGTCCAACTTTATGCAAGAAGTGTAAAAAAAAAGGGAGATATTTGGACAGCAAATTCCATTTTGGATTTCAGTGCTCACATGGCTATTCCTCAGAGGCAACCATTTGCCTGCAGTCACGAGTTAAGAAGATGCTTTTAGCAACAGGAAATACAAACTTACCTTCTCTCAAATTTCTCCTCAGACCATCGAGGCCATGAAGGCAATCCTGAGTGAGCTCCGTGCTGCTGATCAGTTCTCCCTCATCGACTTCAACCACAACGTCCGATGCTGGAGAGACAATCTGGTCTCAGCCACCCCAGCGCAGGTTGAAGATGCCAAGAAGTACATCCAGACAATCCATCCCAATGGGGGTATGGGGTTTTGATTGCAAGGTGCTCGTGGAAGTTAGAGATCACAGGAATGGGTGCCTCAGGCAGCCTTCAGATTGGTAGAGTATTCCTAACAAAAAGTCTGATTCCCAAGGTAGGAAAAGCATGCCTTGGGATTAAATGAGAGCAAGAATTGCATTTTATTGTGCTAGGGGTTGGGATGGCATTTCCTTTTACTGAAAGAGGTAGGGCAGATAGACCACAGACCATAGAACAGCTGCCTACCTCCACCCTCATAGATCCCAAAGTTCTTTGAAAGGTCAAGTCCATCCCATGCCTTTGTAAAGCACATCCTAAGTAGCCCAGCTCCAGGTTCCCCACTGGCTCTAAATTGTAGACTAGACCCTGACTGATGGAGATCCATGTGGTAGCAAAGAAACAAAGGGCGATTGATATGTTAGAAACCACAGAAGCACCTGAGAATGGTCACGTGGGAATTAGGGCTTCTCCCCCCAAAATGGTGGGGTCAGTAGCCCAACTGAAGTGCACCTCAGTTTGGTAACAAACAGGAGTAGTTGGAAGTTTTCACTGGTAACATGAAGTTACAGACTTGTCCAAAATCACATCTGTGTTGGGAACAGAAAACCATGCTCTCTGACTTTGTTACTCTTTAAGAATCAAGAGGTAAGCTTAGACACCTGTTCCCATCCGGAAAAGCCATTTTCAATGCAGCATTTTATTGTCGTCTCTGGATTCACTGATTTTTTTCTTTCTTGACAAAGAAAATACCTATTCTCTGACTGTTCAGCCATCAGATTCCTGTTACCCTCACACTAATTTCTTCCTCTGCCCCTTCCGTGCCACAAATCAAACCTTTAGATAAACTCGGCAAACATACACCTCTTCTTGTCCAAGGAATGGGCTGATGGCCAGAAAAGTTTGTTTTCTTCATGCTCTCATTCAATCACCTGCCTGCAAACCCACTAACTCTCCCCACCGCAAATACTTTCCAACACCTCAAACGTTCCCGCCGGAATTAGTGAGGGGGAATGGGAGGGCCCACATGAAGATGACAGCCTGGGATGATACAGGGAGCCAGAGTGCAGGCAGGTGTACCATAAGCATTACAGAGGAGGGGTTTTGCTGCCTTGATCTCAGGTCTTGTCCGTGTTAATTCCACTATAATCTTAGAACTGATCTGGACTCAGCAAGAATCAAACTCGTTTTCTTCACTCTGTCTTTGACAGGCACAAATATCAACGAAGCTCTTCTCCGAGCCACTTTCATCCTGAATGAAGCCCAAAATTTAGGCATGTTGGACCCTAACTCAGTCTCCATGATCGTTTTGGTGTCTGACGGAGACCCGACAGTAGGTAAGGATCCTGCTTTGGGTGGGAAGAAAGGTTGGTGGGATTTGCCTGAGAAAATGCATCAGGTACCAAAAAAAAAGAGTCCAAACAGATTGTCTTCGGTGAAAACAATTTGTTGATCTCCATCCAGGAGAAGCTCAAATGTTGCTGCAGGCACTGCAAAATGGAAATTTGGCATTGTTGTCTAGATTTCCCTAATATTAAGAGAGAGCCAGAGACACTGGAAGAGCACGAATGTGCTCACCTTGAAGGAGACTCCTCTCTTGCTCAGGGCAATGTCCCCCTCTCTGTGTCTCCAAGGTGAGCTGAAGCTGACGACGATCCAGAAGAATGTGAAGCAGAGCATAAAGGATGAATTCTCTCTCTTCTGCCTCGGGATTGGGTTTGATGTGGATTACGATTTCCTGCAGAGAATCGCAACTGACAACCGTGGCATGGCCCAGAGGATTTTTGGAAATCAGGAGACTTCTGCCCAAATGAAGGTGTGTTTCTGACCCACCGCCTCTGAAATTCCCCTGTCCTGTTCACAGCTGTGGAGCTGGGTAATTTCACTGTAAAGAGGGTCACAAAAAGCATAATTTCTCCTGGAGAGTCCTGCAAGATGTCAATTGTATTTCAGCTTAAGTGCTCCTAGTTACGGTTACTGTAGTATCTATAGTACATCCTTTACTTCATTGTAGGATTAATATTTTATAAAACAACTTTAACTATTAAAAAAAATATTTTTCTGAATTAAAATTAAGGCCTGGATTTTACTTTAGGCCATTTCAGCACTAATAAAAGGCCTGGATATAAACACAAAATGACAATCCAGGCCTTACCAGTGTAAGAAAAAGCTCAATTCAAGGAGGCTCTGGCTCCAAGTCTGTGAGCAACAACTGCTGCTGACCAAACTCTGACATCCTTATACTGTTACTATCCAGTGATTTCAACATGTATACAGGCTTCTCATACTTCCTTCCCACAGAGGTGTGCCAGGACACACTACCTGGTGTTCTGCCAAACAGAACAGCCCTGAGAGTGCAGTCCCTGTGTATGAGACAGCCCCCACCCACAGCACTGCATGGGTACCTCTTTTCCCTCTCTGGTCCCATGTGCTAGGCCCAAATGTGCACACATCCCAGTTCATATCAGTCAGGTACAACAGGGGCAGAAAGGGGTACACAGTCTACAGCACAGAAGTGAGTAAAAAGGAGATATAGGTCTATATTTTGACAAGAATTAGATGGGAAGCAGTTGTGTGTCTTACCTAAGAGCTGACCAACCTGAGAGTGGATTCAGGCCCATATACACCTGTGCTCAAGCCTTTTAGGTCTAGGAAAAGCACAGCCCATGAGCTTCTGATCATCCTTTGACTTTCACAAGACTTGGACTAGATATTCTTGCTGTACCCCCTTACAAGTGTACTAAGGTGTAAGTATGAAGAAGTCTGCAATCTCTGAGACAAGGAGAGTCCCTCTTGCTCATTAGGGCTCCAGGTTTTGTCACCTGCTGTCCTTTCAGTAAGAGTGGCATGTGTGGGAGGGTCACTTTAGGTACAACAAACTCACTTCTCTGTCTCCTTCCATCTCAGAATTTCTACAACCAGGTCTCCACCCCACTCCTGAAGAAGATTCAGTTCAACTACCCCCAGGAGTCAGTGTCAGACGTCACCCAGAGCAGCTTCCACAACTACTTTGGTGGCTCAGAGATTGTAGTGGCTGGGAAGGTGGACTCGGAAAACCTTCAGCACTTGGAGAGCGTCGTCACAGCGACTGCAGTGAGTGAAGGTGTCCCTGGGATACCTGCTCGGAGAATTTGGGGAGGTTCACTCACTCATGTGTACAGGCTCCCTGCTGAAGGTTATTGCCAGTGGAGTGGGTTTTTCCACTTAGGTTTTGAGCGGGAGTGTGAGAAAACTCATGGGGGGTTTGTCCAACAGTGTTTCACAAAAACTTCAAGTACAGCCAGGAATAGTCAAGACCTGCAGCCTGCCAGAGGAACTTCCTTCTGATTTTTGTACCATCAAGATTCAAACCAGACTAAGACTATGGATTTTCCTTCATGCTTTGTAAAGATGTGGGGAAGATCCCCTAAGGCAGCTCCTTTCATGCCTGAACCTCCCACTATTGGGGAGTTCAAGCTGATGGATCTACAAATGTCTGAAGTCCTAGCACTGCCCTTTGGTGTTCTGCCTGGATGAGACTTTCCCCATGTTTTCAGGGCTGCTCTTCCAGGTGGACTGGGATGGAGTGGGAATTTTACTATATCCAGATTCTTCTTTCTGAGGAGGAGCTGAAATATCTGCACTCATACGGAGCTTAGGAGTTGTCATTTGTTAGTTGCAGAGAAAAAAAATAAAGCATCTTCAACATTCTTTCCCGCCAAAACACAGTGCAGTCCAAGGGTCTGTGGGAGAAAGTAGAGTTTGGTTCCTGTTCCTCAGTGGAATTGGATGTGAAAAAGCCTGAGGGGAGGATTACAAAGCTCTGTTAAGAGCCTCTACTTTTGGCACGTGGTAGTACCCTCTTTGGATACTGTTAACAGCTTCCTAAACTACTTAATCCACTGTCACAAAAGTGTCTTTAACAGAAGACTGTTACATCTCCCCTCCCCATGGCAGCCAAGCCAATGGCTCTGGGACTTTCTCACCTAGAAGTGTCCATGGGCAGAGCCAGAATGGGTCCTTAACCCCAACCATGCTAAGAGGGGAGCTCAAAAGCACCTCATTCTCCTGGCTCACCTGTCCTTACCTTTATCTCTCATTGGCTGCATAGGCAAACGCAGAGCTGGTCATGGAAACCCTGAAAGATGTTGAGGAACTGGATGGGTTCATGAAGAAAGACAGATACGCCGATCCCGAGTTCACCAGGAAGCTGTGGGCCTATCTGACTGTCAACCAGATGATGGCAGAGAGGTGAGGAGAGGTGTGGTCAAACAGACCTGGCTGTGGGGCTGAGGAATTGATTACAGAGCCTGAGTGAAAGCCACGAAGCAGTTCAGTATCAATCTCCTCTGAAGCAGAAACAAGTCTCCTACTGAGACCAGCAGATGGACTGGGCTTCTTTGAGCCCAAGCCAAAGCCCACAGAAGCCAAAAACAGTCTCCTTATGCAGAGTGCATGCACACAAGCCCTTAGCCTTTCCCTCTCACACCACCTCCCAGTTTGGCTCTATGACAACTCCATGGTGGAATTGCCATAGCAGCTGCCCTCTGGAGCTGCTAACCATGCCTTCTGCTTCTTTTTCCACCCAGAAACGCAGCCCCCACTGCAGCTTTGAAGAGGAACATCACCAAATCCATCCTACAGATGTCTCTGGACCATCATATCGTCACCCCCTTCACAGCCATGCTGATAGAGAATGCCGAAAAGGATGAGATAATGCTGGCAGACCAACCCAAAGACCCCAGGAAGGGCTGCTGCTCAGGTCAGTGTCTCACTCTGCACATTACTGTGTTACTCATTTTGGCTTTGTTCTCCTGGCGTTGGAAGAACAGCTGTGTTCATTGTTCACACCAGGTGTTTCCACTTAAAGGATAATCTGTATTTTCAGTGAAAACTGACCAAATCTTCAGCCACTTTGAGAGTATCTTGCTACACAGGTGCTCCTTGGAGCCATTGGCTTCAGTGAGGACTGACTGTGCAGTGATGATTTTTCCAATAAGTGCACAATTTCACAGATTGAACATCTTCTCACTGGGACAGACACCTCTAGTTCCCTGCCCTGAAGCTGTAGAATTGACTTAACCATATTTTATCACCACTTTTAAACTTTGGAAGCTTCCTAAATTGTTTTCAATCAGTCACAAGCTGTCATGGAACCTGAGTTGCTGTAACAACTGAGTCCCTCATTAATTAAACTTCTGGATTTAAATCCATTATTTCCATAAATGTTCCAAAGACCTTGTTATTTACAGCAACCTTACATCCAGCCAAATGATGTGGAGCTGGCTTGTTCTAGTATTATACACCAGAGTCAATCTCACAGCAGTAGCTCTTGACATCCCTGGATGTCCAGCGCATCCAGAGTCATCCCTGCACAGCCATGTGCTTCCAATGAAACTCAACAGCAGCTGTTTTGCACCTTCATCAGTCAGCGATTTGGAAAAGCACAGCTGTGGCTGTCGGGAAAACACCACCAGTGTTACAGAACCACTGAGAGTAGGAGATTAACCCCTCGAACAACTGATTCTGTTGATTTAAAACCTTATTCATAAATGTGAGAATTCATAGTTGGTTGTGAAGGAAGGAAATAACCCACATTACACCAACAGACAGCATCATCCATCTGGCATTTCACACTGAACAGGATTGTCACTGAAATTCCGAGCACATGTCCTGCATGCTCAGCTCTCGTGCTTCTGGATAACTATAAAAATGTTCTGGCTCAATTACATGGGGTTCTTATGTCTGTCAATTGTTATATTTAGATTCATTTACTGTTCTTGTCTACAGCTGAGACCAAAAGAGAAATTAAGTGTTACTTATACTGCCTACTCCAGCTGACAGCCACCAAACAGTCCAGCCCAGAAATAGCATGTATTGCATTCACATGTAATCAACTCATTATACATGGCACCAGCTGACTAATTCAGAGCATAATTATCTTGATTTAGATGATACAGAGGATTTAAGTGATTTTAATAGGAGATCTCATGTCTCTGTGTTTAATGGAATAGTCAAAACTTCACAGCACTGAAAGCAGGGTCAAGGCATCCATGGATTTCAGGGGCAGTGGGACAAGACTCTTGAACCTTAGCAGAGGGTAGAGCTTGTAAAAATAATATCAAAGTAAATCTGTGCTAAGGGTTGTGCAACACATGGGCTGTACCAAAAAGTTGACATGTGTAAGGCATGGAATGGGTAATCTGAAATAGAATTTACTGTCAGTTGTTATACAACTCCAACTGGAGCAGCACTGTGTGTCTTCACGGACAGAGACTGTGTTTTACAGTGAAATCTCTCACTTTTCAAAGGATTGACAAGACAGACTTGTTGCAAAACTGGACTGTCAATGGGACAGCTTCTCCACACATAAGAGTCTGTGAAATTAATATGACCTGGGAACTCAGAAGTTTTTTGTCCACTTTTTCGTTCCTGTCCTATCTGGATTGACTTCACACGTAACTGCCTGTGTAAAAGCAGCCTCTGGTCTGAATTAGGGATACAAGGAAGAAGATGCTGACAGAGATTTAGAAGATTCAGCTGTGCACTTTTTTGTCCTTCTGTTGTCCTTCAGCTCTTGTTTCCCCTTATTCCTCTTCACAGCAGTCAATATCAGCCAAGATGTCAAAACAAATTGATCATTTAAGATCATGTTGCTTTATGAACTAAGTGGGAGAGACTGGACACTTTCTCCTGCTTCCATCATGGCAAAGGGAGATAGAGTTCAAGTAGAAGGGAATAGAAAGGATGTTATATTAAATCCTTACACTTTGCAACCTTTATGTATGTGGGACATCCCAGGGCATGCAGGAAGAGTCCTACTTTTTGTCAGGCACCTCAAACTCAGGCCCCAAGCCAGCAAAGCTTTTACCACACGCTAAATTTTTAAAAGTCAGCTTTTTATTTGGCAAAACACTTAGGCCCTTACACTGGGGGCTTTGATAAAGGGAGGGCTGCTCACATAAATAAGGATTAAAAAGTCAGGCTCCATTTTTCACCGATAGCTTATGGTTTGTTCAGCTGCCCTGGTAAGTCATAATCCACTGGTGGAGATACTGGAGTAAATCCATCTTGGCTTCATTACACAAATCTGTCTGTTGTAAATGGTGTGGAAACCTGCTTTACATTGATATAAAGACATCAGGCTCTGATCTACTGCAATGTTCTGAAAATTACGCTATTAATATGTCAGCACTTACAGAACCCTAATTATGGCTGTCATCTGACAGGTACTCTAGGATTAACTCCAAATGCACCTAATAACAACAAAGGTATTCCAGCCTGGGCCAATGTCACAGCTGTGCCAGTCAGCTACATGCCTGAGCAAAGGAGTCCTCCTGTGTCCTCTCTGAGCATCAACAGAGGTAAATATACAATATTTCTCCTCAAAGAAACACCAGACAGCAACACCCATCACCTAACAACTCATCACCATCACTGAAAGTGTTCCAGGCCACATTGGACAGTGATTTGAGCAATCTGGTCTAGTGGAAGGTGTTTCTGCCCCTGGCAGGCAGGTCTTTCAGGTCTCTTCCAAACCAAGCTTTTTCTTTATAAAATCAAGCTTTTTCTCTATAAAATATGCAGCAATTTTGGCTTTGAATTGATGAACCTGTAAAAAATACACTGTCAGTTGCAAGGATGAAACTATTTTGGATCCTAATAGTACCTAAAGCATCTCAGTGACCCCATGTGCTGCTGTATGCTTCCCTGAGGCTGGGGCTGCTCCCTCAGCTTAACTTCAGCTTCTCTGCAGTAGCAAAGCCAGTGTACAGTTACTGCCATTGTAAAATGACAGATGAAAGCTATTGTAAAGTTACTGCTGTTGTAAATGACAGATGAGTGTTCTGTGTTAGATAAAAATCTCCGAGTGCACTGATGACTGATGGATCCTGTTAATTCTTGGGCCTTTGCCACAGTTTAGTGCCTACTTAAACAAGCCAGCTGTGAGAACCACTGCCTATAAACACGGTGTAACTGCAATAACTCTGTGTGAAATGTGTGTATTTACGTAGTGATCAAACAAAGAGCTCTCAAACTCCTTCTCGCACAGCTCAAGGGTTAAACTGAGAGTTTAGATAGTGAAGAAAGTGCTTGGAAAAGAAGATGAGCAAGGCAACATTACCTGTCCAACTTATCCGAGCATTTTGCACTGGGAGTTCTTTTTGTTCCTTGAAATGTTGATCAGAACAGGCCTTGGCATCAAGTTGAGGAAGACCAAGCAGTTGGTGAGAATAAGGAAAAATGTTTGAGGGCTTTATTCAAGAGACTCTATATATTCAAAATATTCAAGACATTCAAAAGCTCCTTGGAGGGTACCTACTCCACTGCTTCCTGTGAAGACATTCTTGGTCAAGGGTCTGGGATCTGTTTAGTCCACTAGGAAGAGTTAAATACTTCCAAAAGACGAGGGAAACCAGCAAATCAAAGGAAACTGGCCTGTTTCACTGTGTGTCTGAGTGGTGACAGGGAGATGTAGGTAGGCAGGGTGTATCTTTACCCAGCATCAAAATGATGATGTGGACTTGTAACATGTCTAAGAGCTTCTTAATTTGAGAAATGGATGTCCTGGGAGCATGTCATTTCTGGAAACAGGATGGTCATGGGGGGGCTGGATACTAGTTTTGAACAGACCTGTCACCCAAAACCTGCTTTTTGTGCCCTAGGTCCTATCCTGGACCTAGACCTCAAAGACATGTGCCTGTCTGGTGTCTAACTGGGTCCTTGGTCCCACCTGGAGGCTGGCTTCCATCATGGAGAAATAAAATTCTGCTTCTAAAACTCCAGGTTGAGCCTTCCCTTTAACAGGGAAAATATATGAGGAGGAAATGTCTGAGGGGCTTTTGTCAGGAGCATCTATGACCTTCCTTAGCTACTTTAGGAGTGGAAAGGTCCTTTGTCCTCCTGTGAGGAATCCCAAAAAGTGCTTCAAAATCCCCTGAGCAAAGTGTCTCAGCCTCTGTGTCCCTCCCCTGGCCAGGTGCTGACCTGCTTCTCACACCTGTCTGCTTTCTGTGTTTCAGTTGACAACGACCCACATTTTATCATCCACCTGCCCAAGAGCCAAAGGAACATCTGCTTCAATATCAACTCAGAGCCTGGGAAGATCCTAAACTTGGTTTCTGATCCTGGTACTGGTAAGGGAGTAAAACATGTTTTATTTTACCGCACAGATTTCTTGTCTTGGGTCTGAAAGATATTCTGAGGGGGCAGGGGAATTGTCTACAGGGGGGACTGTGCTGACAGGAGTGTGGTCAGAGGCTCTGGTTATTTTCTTCCATATCTGGAGTTTGAGCTTTGCAGTACAAGAAAGATGCTGACAAACTGGATCAAATTAAGTGGTGCCAACCAAGGTGATTACGGGGCTGGAGCAGAGGGCACAGAGGGAGAGGCTGAGGCAGCTGAATTTGATAAAGCTTGTGAAAAGAAGAGCCACGGGGAGTCTTGTTGCTGTTCTCAACCACCTAAGGAGAAGGTGGAGCATGGCACATCTCCAAGATGCACAGCTAAAGGATAAGAGGCTACAGAAATGAGCTGCAACAGGTGAAATTCAGAGTAGGAGTGAGGATGGCCAAACACTGGGAAAGGAGCCAAAATCATAGAATCATTTAGTTTGGAAAAGACCATAAAGATCATTGAGTCTAACCATTAACCCAACACTGTCATGTTCATCGCTGAACCATGTTCCCAAGTGCCACATGCACATGTTTTTTGAACATTTCCAGGGATGGTGACTCCAACATTTCCCTAGGAAACCTATTCCAATACCTGACCACCCTTTCAGTGAAGAAATTTTTTCTAATATCCAATTTAAACCTTCCCCGGCACAACTTTAGCCTGTTTGCTCTTGTCCTATATGAAAAGCAATGAGCATATGGGGGCAGGTGAAGCTAGGCTGGATTTTGGTACCATTCCTCCACTGCCCTTTCTGCTCCATGCTTTTCATAGAGTGAGGGACTGAAGGGCTTATGAATCAGCTCATACTCCCAGCAAGACCTAACAGCAATTCCCACCAGATTATTTTGCTAAGGCGTGAACAGTAGCATCAGGAGGCGGTTTAATAAATAATTCTCTTCTCTTAGCTGGCAAAATGAGAAAAACATGGAGTCAGAGGAGTTCCTGTTTCTGTTGATCCCATGGTGCTTCCTCTTGAGATCAGAACTCCAGGTCTCTAGGCAGTGCTCCAAGATTCAAGATTCCTCCTCTTCTGTTCACAGGAGTTGCGGTCAATGGGCAGCTCGTCGGGGCCAAGAAAATGGAGAATAAGAAACTCAACACATACTTTGGCAAAATTGGTTTTTATTTCAAAAACAAAGGACTGAAAGTGGAGATCACCACAGAAACTATAACGCTGAAAGATGGATCTCATGCCATCACACTGACCTGGTCTGACACGGGGCACATCATTAGGAAACAGTAAGTTGAGCAGTAGTTTTTACCTGCTCCCACAAGCCCATAAAGCTATTTGAGATACCTTCAGGGTTCCTGCCATGACATGACTCACAACACCAGGAGACCTTCACCTGCAGATTAACAGTGTTGGACATGTTGGACACCCTACAACACTGTTTAGGTGATGGGATCACCTCCAAAATCTCCATTCATTGTAGCAAGAGCTTAAATTTGTAGGGCAAGATTTGGTTGCTTAAACACTGGCATGAAGTGTCTGTCCTATTAGGCACTGTCCTGCCAGACCTCTGGGTACCAGTCTAAAGGCTCTGATGGATTCTCTGGCATATCTGCCACCTCTGTGTGGGTGTTCTGGATACCTGAGAGCATCTCAAGGGGTCTGAGAGCCTTTGTTTGAGCAGCTGAACTGAGCCTGTCCTTTGGTTCCTCTCTGCCAGGCTTCTCGTTTCTGTGAAGAAGGAAAGCAACGTTACCATCACTGTGGGGCAGGAGATGTCCTTCATGGTTCTGCTGCACCGTGTGTGGAAGAAACACCCAGTGAATGTTGATTTCCTGGGAATCTACATTCCCCCTGAAAACCAGTTCTCTTCTTCAGCCCATGGGCTGATAGGTAAGGGCTGGGGGTCGGGTAATGGGAGCAGCAGTGCACTAGGAAGGGGTTTTTCTAGGTCTTTGAGTGGATTTCAAAATCCTGAGTTGGAAGGGACCCATAAGGATAACTGAGTCCAACTCTTGCACAGGACAAACCCAAGAATCACACCACGTGCCTGACAGCATTGTCCAAATGCAGGCTTGGTGCCATACCCCTTCCTTGAGAAGCTTATTCCGGTGCCCAGCCACCCTCTGCACGAAGAACCTTTTCCTAATGTCCAAGCTAAACCTCTCCTGGCACATCTTCATGCCGTTAATTTGTTGGTGTCTGTATCCCAGTGGGGAAGATGTGAAAATTATTCAAGAAGAGAATGGGGAAAATTTCAATGTCCTGAAATGCCCAAGGACACTGTAGAACATCAGGGACCAGGAGATTATTCTTTGTCCCAGGTGGAGAGGATGTTTTCAGAACAGACCTAACTAGACTTGGTGACACTGTGACAGGGCTTTCCCCATCTGGCTAAACTGCTGCGAGCTGAAAATAAAAAGACTTAAACAAACCCCTCAAACCTTCCTTCTGAGAAGATTTCTGTGCAAACACCTGTAATTCAGCTCTCCCCTGAATGACAGCCCTTTCTGGCAGTGGCATAAAACAAAAGCATAGGCTCAGTTCATAGGGAAAATCAGCCCTATAAGCCATGGACCCACTCAAGGCTCCTTTTAAAGTGTGGGAATCCTGAGGAGCAGAGGAGATTGTTTTCCCAAATAGTCTTTGCAGCTCCAGTCTGCTTTCTTAGAACAAGTGTGTTGGCTCAGCAGCAGAGCTCTTTATTCTCCTGGTGTGGGTGATCCCATAGCACTGGAGACACAGTGCCCTGTGATCCATGAGGGGTTTTCCTGCTGGAACTAGTCTGATTTTCCAAAAAGGCCCAGCAGCAGCTGACATGGAGCCTCAAAGATCTCAAATTAAAAAGGTCCTAAAGCCTTAAAAGATCAGGATGCACAAAGAGCTTTAAACCTCTCTCTGATCAGGTCAGTTTGCCTCTGAACCAGAAGTGTCCATCCACCACCAAACACCTGGGCAACCTCCAGAGAAACCACAAGCCATTATGGAAGTGAAGGGCAACAAGTTCACTGTCACCAGGTAGGAATCACGTGCTTTATTGCTCTCTAAATCTGCTTTTTAAGGATGTCAGTCTGCAGGCTTATTGAGTCTCAAGGATCTTGGGGGGAAAATCCCTGTTTTCTCTCTGCTAATAATCTGGGTTTAGCAGTTGTTAAGACACTTGAAACAAGTTGGTTCTTTCATATTTCACAGATTCATTAAGATTGGAAAAGCCCTCTAAGATCATCAAGTCCAACTGTTAACCCAACACAGGTCTGCCACTAAAATCATGTCTCTAAGCACCACAGCTACATGTTTTTTTGAACACTTCCCTGTGCAGCCTGTTCCAGTGATTGACAACGCTTTCAGTGAAGAAATTTTTCCTAATAGCTGGTCTAAACCTCCCCCGGTGCAGTTTGAGACCGTTTCCTCTTGTCCTATTGCTTATTACCTGGGAGAAGAGCCTGATCCCCACCTGGCTCCACCCTCCTGTCAGGGAGTTGTAGAGATCAGGAGGGTCCCCTCAAGCCTCCTGTTCTCCTGGTTGAGACCCCCCCACCTCTCTCAGCTGCTCCTCACAGGATTTGTGCTCCAGACCCTTCCCCAGCTCCATTGCCCTTCTCTGGACATGCTCCAGCACCGAAATGTCTTTCTTGGAGTGAGGGGCCCAAAACAGAACACAAGATTTGAGCATGAACTGTTCTGTCCTTAGAGCTGCCCAGCACCTGACTTTGGACAGTCTGTCTGTGTATAAGTGCCTGGAATCCCCACAAGGCCCACGAGGTCATAGAACTGTAAAATTAATTGCCTTCTGTGGCTGTTTCCACTTTTTGCTGGTGGAAGACACACAATTCACCACTTAGGCTGAACAGTGCCATGACTGAGCAGGATTATCAATGTCTTCTTGCCTCCTTGCCATGCTGTGACTCTCATTTTGGGTGTCCTCTCCCTCCCAGGGGTGTGCAGAAGGACTACAGGACAGACCGTGTGCTTGGGACCGACGTGCCGTGCTGGTTTGTGCACAACAGCGGGAAAGGGTTCATAGACGGCCACTACAGAGATTACCTCGTCCCCCACCTCTACAGCTTCATGAAGAGACCCTGAATGCTCCACCACAAAGCCAGTTTAGCACAAAAAAAGTCTTATCTGCTCCTTCATGCCCAAACAACTCCTCTGAACAGCAGCTGTCAGCCTGTCATGCCACATCGACTGGAGGCGACTCCACCACTGTTTGCTTTGTAACTGCTCAGTGTTTCAAAGCCCTGTAACTCCCTTTTCTGCTAAGAAATGAAATCTGTAATAAAGTGACGTGCTGGGTTGTAGGAGGTGTCTTGCTCTTGGTGTTGTACGACTTAATGGGTTGTAAACTCCACTAAAAATTTCAAGTGTTCTGTAAAATCCATTTCATAGCGGAGCTGTAACAGTGTTGTGGCTCCTGGAGTGTGGGTAACACTCAACCAGGTTTAATAGTTATTTAATACTTTAATTTAAGCAGGTTTAATATACCTTTGTGTTTTCAGACTGCTGGGAAAATATAAGTTCATACCATGCTAGACTGGGCAAAAAGGAAGTGCATGAAGTAAAGGAAATGTGAAAGAAAAGGAACATGGGTTCTGGAATGGGTATCATGGGGAGGCTCCTGGATTTAAGGATGAGTTAACCAGTGGTGAAAAAACTGATGCTGCTATATTGCAGAAAAATTATTTAGACCAGTTAGACAGCCTCCAGCCTGTTTTTTGTGAGAATTTCAAGACGAGAACAGAGTTCATGCACAGATACAAATCCATGAAAGCAGAAAATGTTCAGACTATAAAAATAATCATCAATACTAAAAGTTTTCCTTCTGGTGGGCTTCGCTGCCAGAGGATCGCTTGTTCTTCAGGAGCATTTAGCAATGAATGAGATCAGTAGTGGAACAAATATGCCTGTCTGTGTACTGAGAGCTGGATTTAAAACTCTTCTTTTCTGGTAACCTTAGAAAAAAACATTGGCCATATCCTTTTCAGCAGCCCTAATCCAGGAAAGGGACTCAAGCAGTCTCCTTGCCCTTCTGAACTTTGGTTTCCTTCACTTAGGCACTCTAAGCTGGCATGGGATCTTTGTTGCAGCTGTGTCAGGAGTGAGAGAATCAATACGGTTTTAAAGTCTCTTCAAAGTTACTCTCAGAACTGTCAGCAACTTCTTACAAACCATTTATCACTTCTTTGAACTCATCCATCAGCTTTGGCCTCTCCAACATCCCATAGCAGCCAGTGCCCCAGTTTAACAAGGCTCTAGGTGAGGAGAGGAAAAACCCCTGTGTTTTTAAATCCCCAAATCAGTAATTCCACCATTTCCTAGCCTGTATGTGAACACAGTGAGTAACCATTCTCTGATCTTCTCCACACAATTTATGACTTGTCTACTATATTCACTCTGTCAGGTTCCAGAATGTCAAGTGTAATTATTTTCAGTGATACAGAAGCTCTCCTGTTCATCATTCTCCTACACATCTCCTCTCCCTCAGTACCTGTCTTTTGAGAAAGGGCAGAGCTGTTCACACAGGTTGTACAAAGAGCCTGAATTTACAGACAAGTGTATTTTCTGCCTCCAGTTCTCATAACTCTCCATTCTTCATGCCCAGGAACCCTGAAAAGCCACCTGATGTCCTGTGTGAGGTTGGTTTGGGCTACTTCAGACAGCAGCTGTTTCATTAAACTTCTGCAGACTTCCAGTTTCCCGTAGGGTCCCCTGGAAACCACACATCAACAAGACAGTGACCTTCCGAGGCAAGGAAAGGGAAGAGGTTCCAGAGTCACACAACCTTCAGACTGGACCTTCAGGTGATGGGTTTTATTTTGTTCAGGACAACCTGCATCTTTTTTTCACCCAAATAATGTGGTGCACCAACTGTGCACTTTGCTGTGCTCCTTGGTGGATTTAAACCAAGAGCTGCCTCATGCATTTGAAAGGCTGATAAGAAAGACACTGGCCTAAGAAAAGGTTTATGTTTATTCCTGAAGTGCCTTAAAAATTAAACATTGTATAAAATGTGACTTTTTAAAAAAATAAAACAAGTAATGTTGTATCATTTAGCACAAGTAATGTTACTCATGTAGCAGAGCAACAGTAGAAGCATGAACAAAGGAAAAGGCTCTGGAAAACCAGGAGAGCAACCATCAGCTCCTACATGCACACGCTTTACCTGGCATCCTAGAAACCCCACAAGTAACATCCATGGAGTAACTCCATACAGAGTTCATATGGACATAAACTGCATATTAATATTATCAGGAACCCTGACAAACATGTTGGAGCAATGACTTGCATTCCACTACCACCCGTGTGCTAATCAAAAATAAACTGGTGACAGCACTTAACAAACCAGACCATTCTCTCAGCATCCAGGGAATAATCTCTTGCAGCAGTGGTACCTTCCTGCTATTCTCCCAATCCCTTCCCTTGTTCCTACAGCCAGAGCTCCGTTTTGGCTGTGGATTGAGAAGGGTGTTGTTTAAACTCCACTGGCTCCGACACACTCTGCCTACCTGTAGCTAATTCTCTCTTCTGGACCTGCTCACAGACTTCAGTAAATAAAATACTCCAGCTTGCAGCTCTCTCCTATATTTTACAACAGGAAATTGAAGTAAATATTATAACTTTGATAGAGAATCAGATGAAAAATCTCCACTGATAATATTTCCACAAACATTTCATGTAACAAATCCATAGCTATCTTTAAATAGATCAAGTTTGCTTCTGTTAATTTCTATATACAATATAAATACACACACAATTAAAACCCTGACATGGTAGAGTCTTGTGTCTGCCTGAAAGATGTCAGAAAGATGGTTTTGGGAACCAAAATCTTCTCTGATCCATGATTAGCACCTCAGGCGAGCTTGGAAACATCTTCATACTGGATATCTTCGACCCGGCGTCCTTTTAAAGGTCCCTGGAGAATGACAGAGTAGAAGAAATAAGGTCACAATATAAAATTATTTGATTCTTGAATTCTCAATGGAGAATTTATAGTAAGAGAGCTAAAGGGGATCTGTCCAAGACACAATATTCCCTGTTCCATTATTTTCAACCTGACCAGAGAATGTGACAGGGCCCTGACACTGTCCCAGAAATCCTTTCACTTTCAGGACAGTTTTTGTGTCAGTTAAAGTCCTTGCAATTTTGGGGCAAACATTATCAGCTGTTTTGAATTAATTCACTGCTATGAATTTATAAGTAGTAAAAGATTTAATTTTGAATACAAACTTATATATAAAGAAACCTAAAAAACTGTTCTCCCTACAATCAGTGAGAAAATCCTCACAGACTTCACTGGTTTCCAGGAGTAGTTTCACCCATTTTTAATTTACATTTCAGAGTTCATGAAGGAAGAGGAAACATCAACACCTACAAGCGTCAGAGCTACAGAAAAATAACCTTTGCTTTCTGAGACCAACATTAACATGATCCTTAGGTCCAATCAAAGCTCCTTCTATCATTGGGGCATCTGCGCAGTCTTTTCCCAAGCAAATTCTCCAGAATCCAATCTGGGTTGAGTTTCTGCAGCCCTTCTTTGAATGGGATCTAACAGAGTCTCCCTCTTGCAAAGGTATGTCTAAGAAGTTTGACTTTTGAGCCTCTCTGCTTTATCAATGAGTTTAAACATTTGTTTTGCAGAGGGGAACAAAGAAGGAGCCACACAGACATGATCACATGGCCTGAGTTTAGCTCAGAGAAAAGTGATACATAAAAAACCCCAAACAAACAAACAAGCCTGAAACAAAAAACCCAAACATAATTGCTAACCATGAACAAGACAACAACTCAGCACACAAAGCCCCATGTTCAGGCTGGAAAAGGCAGGAGAAGATTCACCTCCTGTTTGCATATTTCACATTTTTTACCTTCTCACAAAATAGTACAACAGCCATGTTCAAAATAAACATACAAAATATTTTCCAAGTCTCTTTCAAGTTCAAAATTTGCTAAAATCAGCATCCTGGCATCTTTTTAAAGGCAAACAGCAGAGAATTAGTCTGTGATGGGGGATATGTGGCTGTTTTCCTACTGGTTGGGAATAGGTGGGGGGTGACCACAGCACTTTGCACACCATTAATCCCACCTGTAAAACAGGATTAAGGATAACATGGTTCTTTGTAAAAGCTCTCCATGTACAGATGGAAAGATCTACACAAATGAGAGCTTGCAGTGTTTGATACTTACAGAGTCAATGGTTATTGTCACTGAGAACCTCTTTTCATTGATGGATTCCAAGATGCCTTCATTTCCCCTGTACCCACCATTTAATACCATCACTTTCTTGCCTGAAATAAAAATAGGAAAAGAGTTACACAACTTCTTCTATGTGTTGTGTCCAACTCCACTGACAGCTGAGAGAGAGGTTTCTCCCAGCAGCTTCAGGAAGCAACACCAGTTTTGTCTCACAGCCTCCCCATTTCCAAAGGGCACCTCAGTGTGAATCCCAAAATCCTAAATCCTGTTTTCATGTATGCTGACAGTGCTCTGCTTACTGCTGCCCTCAGATGCTCCACACAAGCAGTAGTGTGTACCGACCGAAGAAACACCAGTGACCCAGACAGGAGGCGAGGTCAGCTTTGCCAAGTGCTGTTATTCCTCAGATGCTCCACACAAGCAGTAGTGTGTACCGACCGAAGAAACACCAGTGACCCAGACAGGAGGCGAGGTCAGCTTTGCCAAGTATCCACTGTTATTCCAGGCATGACTTTGGAGGGAAGTTACAGGATAAACATGACCAAGGGCTCTGCAGGGTTCCCAGATGTTCTTCCTGGCAGCTGAAGAGAGATGCTTTCATCTCTTCAACTGAACTGCTGGTCTTCTCAGAAAAGACTCCAATTCTGACAGAAAAGGACTGCGAAGACTGGAAGTGATCTTTAAAGGTTGTCTACTCCAACCCCTCTGCAATGATCTGAGACATCTTCAATGAGACCAGGTTGCTCAGAGCCCCCTCCAACCTGGCCTTGAATGTCTCCAGGGATGGAGCATCCATAGCTTCCCTGGGTAACCTGTTGCAGGGTTTCACCACCCTCATCTTAAAAAAATTCATCCTTATACCTAGCCTAAATCTACTCTCTTTTAGTTTAAAGCCATTACCATTTGGCCACTGTCCTGTTGCTACAGGCCCTGCTAAAAAGTTTGTTCCCATCTTTCTTATAATCTCCCTTTAAGTACGGGAAGGGCCTCTAAGGTCTTCCCAGAGCCTTCTCTTTTCCAGGTTGAACAACCCCAGCTCTCTCAGCCTGTCTTCTCAGGAGAGGTTATGGTACTTTCAGGTGGGGGAATTTTAATTAGGCTGAGAACACAAGCAAACAACCGTACCTGGTGCAGGTATTACAGTTTCTAGATGTGTCTGATCAAGCTTCAGTTTGTCTCCAGAGTCAATCACCTTCACGACCGCTGTGTATTTGTCAATCACTTCCTGTTGTGAAAGCCAGAGGCCAGTCAGAGAAATAAAACATTTTTCTCTAAATTTACATTTCAAAGTTAACAAACTTGGCATCACGAGTCTGCAATTCTTCATTGTCAACAGCAGCAGGGCCTTCTGAGCTGTGCCAAAAGCCTCCAGCTTCTATAAACTGCTGATTGGCTCCACCCTGAAGTCAAGGCCAGATTAAAAGGGCTCCTCTTGAGCATCAATGCCTGGTCTAATTGGTCACTAATTCTGTAAGCCCTGTCTGAAGGTATTATCAAATTTTGGGTCAGCTACCTTAGCTAGTCTCTTAAAGATGGAGAGTAAAATAGAAGCTTCTTTTCCCCATGGGAGGCTAAGCTGGCTTGAAACTACACTGGGATCCTATCTCTTAATAAGGCAAAATGTTACTGATCATCCCCATGCCTGGCATAAACCCTGTTCCACTTCTCCTATCCAGAGCTCAGTGGAAGCCATTGGGACACACAAGTGCTCCAAGATGTCCACCCAAGAAGCTGTAATTTTCAGCTCTGTGCCCTCTAGTCAATCATTCAAAACACATCTGGGTGTAATTTTTGGGGCTCTTGCCAGAGACTGTTGAGCCTTGGACTACCTAATACACATCATTTCACTGGCAGTGGCTAAAAGAAAGGCAAGATTACCAGCCTGGAGATTCTGCATGCAAATGAGATCCTGCAAAGCTTAAATATCAGTGCAAAAGTGACTAGTTTCAGCCTAAAATCGAACTGCACTGCTCTTGGTTGGATGTGTCAATAGGGACAAACCACACAGGACAAAACAACACTTAAAAAAGAATCTCTGAGAAAATGACATTAAACCAATTCAGAGATTCCCTCCCTGCCCAGAATAAGTCCTAATACAGGTAAGGTGACATTTCAGCCCCTAACAGTGTTGACTTCAGGCTGAACAACCTGCACAGTGAAACAAAATTTCCGAAGTCACAGCAGAAAAGCCAAACTATCTTACCTTAACAACTGCCTTCTTCTTGTGATACTTCTCTCCAAGCTTTTTTGTTACAATTTTTACAATGATTTCCTGAGACATTTGAAAGGAGAGAAAAAATAAAATTAAATGCCAAAATATACAAACAACTCCACAGTCTAAACTAATTGTAAGTTCCAGTTGCTCTGAGTCCAAGCCCAGACTGAGTAGCTCAGTGTAGGAAGCAGGGTTAGTAACGATGTGGCTCTCAGGAATCTGTCTTTATTCTCAAATTATTGTCTCAAAGTAGCATCTCTCAAGACTTTTTTGGGGTTTTTTTTACAATTACAATTACACTTGAATTCAGGATATAAAGTGACACACCACAATGGGTCAAGAGCAGGAAAGGGAAAAGAAGAGTGATTTTAGTTTGGAATCTGCTTTTGGATCTCTACACAAATCAATAGTGGCTTTAGAGATGCAGAATTGACTGTATTTGCTCTAATAATAATTTTTAAGACACTTACAGGCTGCAACCAGTAGTCTCTTCGAGCTGTTCTCTTCTTCTCCTCTTCAAGCTACAGAACAACAACAAATAATCACCATTTACTTCCTCATTCCACTGCAGCTTTCCCAGGCCTTTCAAAAGCTGAACCAATTCTCCAGCCCCACATCAAGTGGGGAATAAAAAAAATCCCCAAACCCTAAATAAGGGTAAGTTAGTGTGTACTTGCTGCATAAAAATCAATCTCGTGACAGCCAGGAACCCTTGATAAAATGATGGTGATTCATTTTTTTTTTTGGTCAAGTGTTTCTAGATATTTTCTTCTCTTGCAAAATCTGTATTCTTTTACTTCCAATACCACAGTCGTCTGGGGAACAGGCACAGCTGAGCAGCAGAAACCAATTCTCATGGGGAAATGAAATTATTTTGCCTGGTAAGATGTGAAAGTCTGAATTTCACATGCACTGAAGGGCTGAGGTCACTTCAAAGGGACACCCTGCTAAAGTGGACACTGCCATAGGCATGGGGACACACAGACACAGATTCTACATGGTTATTACCTCCATGATCTCATCCAGTGCAGATTTCTTCTTCTTCTCTTTGGGCTGACTAGAGCTATGAGCTGATTCTTTTCTTTTAACTGCCCCCTCCACCATCTGCAGTGCATTCTGTCCAAGGACACTGCTGGAAGAGTAAGATGGTGTTTTCACAGCAGATCTTACAATCTTTCCTCTACCAAGACACATTTGAAGAACTGGTTGTGCAAAAAGGCCTAATCTGCCTAATTTCATTTGTGCCAGTCACCTTCCAGACCCTGCATGATCAGTTCCTCTAGAACTGATCTCCTCGGGGTGCAAACTCCATGTCCAGTCAGGGTTACTGCTGGCAGTCCAGCAGAATGGACACAACTTAATGATCAGCTCACCACTGCACAAGCAAAGAGTTGATTGAGAAGTTGAGTTCAATGGAGAAGACAGAAGCCAGTCTGTAAATAAGGTTTTCAAATTTGAAAGGACAAGTGTGTGGCTTTAGAGAAGTCACCTGGACAGAGGAACTCTGAGACATGGCAGATGTCTAGAACTCCCTTCAGACAGAGACACTGAACCCATCTGGCAATGGGAGAAAACACATGGGAATCTGTAGAAACAAATGTTACCTTCACCATCATATTCAAAATAGGCAAACAGCCTAAAAGTCAGGAAAGAAAAGAACAACCAGCACAAAAAGTTACATATCGGGGAACATCCAGGTAAAGTGAGAACTGCCTACATGCAGCTTGAGTTCAGCCATTTTTATAAAAAACATTTGAATGCAGTAAAAAAAATTAGGTGTTATCTCATGCTGAAAGATGAAGGTGGCTGTTGTGAGGTGACAGTAATGCAATATTAATATGGCCTTAGGACAAAATTGCATGTTCTGCCTGTGGTGAGAATGTTGGAGGTACTACCAAGGGAGGATACCCAGTGGGAATGAAGATACAGAAATCGCAGTAGAAGCAACTTTGAGAGAAAAATTGTATTTCAGAGCAAGTCTGGATAAACAGCAGCGTTTGAGAAGAAACAGCACATTAAATTACAAACCAAATAGCAAGTACTTAAAATAACATTTCATAAAGGGTAACATACAATTAAAACTTAACAGCTGCAGTGCCTATATTTAAGAAGACAAACATATCTAGCTATGAGGTAACTAAGAGATTCCTGAGTGTAGATAGTAAAACAAATCTTATTTAATATATTTATTAAGGATCCTGGGACAAAGAGTCAAGAGACCAACAACATTTTGGTGTTTGGGTGTGTCAACAATATGGAGGACTCGAGGAAGAGTCTGACACCAAACGGGATTGGTTTATCTTGAAAACCATGTTTTGAAAACCACAGCATTCAACAGCACATTATGTAAGCTCAGGTACTTTGGAAAAGTTTACTCTGATTGCCTTCTCTCTATTGAGAGCTGTTAAGAACAACAAAAGCAGAAAGGGGTCTGGTTACAAGCACAGGTGACAGTTACTAGTGTGGAGCAGCCATGAAAGAGTCAAATGCAATGAAAGTATCAAGACTGCCAAGCATCAGTGCCTAGAATAAGCCATGGTGATGTTCCATTGGCTGTATGCACAAATTCAGTCAGATCTCCTGTTCAAGATCCACTGAAGCTGGAACAAGGACAAGGAAGGGATATTCAGGGGGTGAGAGGAATGGGGAGATGAGCAGTGTGCAGGCCTGGTTGTACAGCACAGTGAAGGCTGACAGGCCAAAACTTTTCTCTACAAATACACTGAGAAAGCAAACACCAGAGAGAAAAAGAACTATTAATTTTAAAGGCACATATCAACATGACAGCACCTGGTATAAACTGACCATGAACATTCACCTGGGAACATTTACCTGGGAACTTACAAACAAGGTCCAAATTATCAGAGCAAACAGCTTCTGAAAGATCCTCCCCTGGGATTGCAGGGCTGGGGAGATCCCAACTGTGCACAGTGGAGGCTGCTCAGTGTGCTGACACTGGTACACTTGCAGCACTGCAGACAGGAGTCAGTGACCTTGACAGTGGCTTCTGCTCATTCTTAAATTAGAATTACTTCTAATCTCACTTGTCCAATAGATGAGTTAAGCAGGGATTTGACGAGGTAAGTTACTGAGGGAACAAAGAAAGCCCAGGGCTCCCAGTCTGCTGAAGGGCAGTGGGCATCAGGAGCTGTACCCACAGTGGCAGTGGAAACGCCCAGCTTCTTGTCAGCCACAGGGACAAGGGAAGAAATGCCTCCCCTCTTACTTCCCTCCTCAGAAAGGCTCCAACCCCACCCAACTACCTGTATCCTCATGCTCTCCAAACTCCACCACCCACCAACTATGATCTTGTGGTTCCATTTCTGCACCACACTCGGGAAATACAAGTGCCAGGTTTCCACAGCTTGAGCTGTGAGCACAGAAGGTGGGAAGCAGGGAAGTCCTCCTGCATACTATGCTGGGGAACTGGATATCAAGCTGACCTCCACTGCTCCTCAGGAACAGCCAACAGCTGCAGAACACACCTGTCCACTGACACAGGGAAGCAGCTTCCGTACATGACTCTGAAGTGATGCCTGAATCACCACTTTGCCATGAAATGCTTATCCTAATTTTGCTTCCACACTACCATTACAAAATTTACAGACAAGTATCTCTCGTATGCTATGAATAAATTAGACTACTTGATACGTGATTTCACATTTGGCCAAATTTTAGCTCACTGAAACTATTCAAGGGAGTGTCTGCATTAAGTTTCACTCACCCTAATCACAATTTAGTGCTCAGGGATAATTCACAAGTTTTCCTCAAAGCCTGAAATCTGGATCTATTGTTGCAAAGAACTGCTTTACTGTCTCATTTTCTGCCTGGCACATATCCCATCAGATACCTTATCTAAGAGGTGAGTGTGATGAGAGGAAAGCTTTCCTTTTACCTGAAACACATTTAATTACAATATTGCCTCACACGAAAAGATGTATGATCATCCAACAGTTCCACAGACTGCCATAAGTCAGTATTATTTGCATTATTGATCCCTTTTGTCCCGCATTGCTTGTGGTTATATGATGACAATTAAATTCAACAGCTTTAGAAGGATTTATTTCAGGTAGATTCAGCTGCTTAAACGATGACCAGGAAGAATTTTCTCCAATTAGACAAGGCAATTAAACCTTTTAGGAATCAAAATTAACAAGTCAGGAATACCCATTCATAAAAGGCAGCTGGGACCAGATAGCATCACTTCAAGTGCTTTGGCTGGATCCCTTTTCCATCCTCCCTTGGAAGAACCTGTACCTGCCTTATACTTTACAGGCATCTGCCATGAACCACATGAATTCAAGAAGGCTCCTCACAGCACACATTTAAGATACACCAATTCACCCATTTCAAATACAGAAGGAACCATGAAGTCATTTACTATCCAATTCTGAAAAACAAGGCAGGATGAGATAAGAATCCAAATATTTCAGGATGAGACACATCTTCCTGCCCACACAAATATCATTGTCATGGAAGTGCTTTGCAACAATAAGAGTTCCCTTAAATTCTTTTCTCACCTTGCTTTAGAAGATGCTGCGATTGAAGTACTTGCTCCTTTGTTTAAATTAAATGTAACTAAAAAATAAAAAGACATTACTCTATTTCTATCTTTAAAAATAACTGCATTGAAGGATGTTACAATTTTTAATATCTGCAAATAGAAAAGATCATAAATTTGAAAATGTTTACTAATCTGTATTTTGGTTCAGCTTTTAAAATAAATTAAAACTTATACAAAAGAATACTCTGCATTTCCAAGTTCCTCTTTATAACTGATCTCAAAGCACTTTATTAGGCACTAAACAGGCCTCATCTCGCTTGAATCACAAAATCACCTTCAGTAGGTTCTAGAAAATTACATCTATCAAAATCTGATTACCTTTTTCTTCTTCATTTTCTCTGTTCAGTTCAGTATAGACAGGCATTTCCTACCAAAAAAATACAAAATACATTTCAAGATTCAAACAGAAAACTGAGCCCAGATATAATTTCTGGTGATCATTGATTAGCTCAGTGTTAAAAATTACTGCAAGGTTATCACAAGTAACTGTAATATTCAATCTGGCTTGATTCATAAAAGATTGTAAATCGAAACCATTACAGGCTCCTGTGCAAAATTCACTAATTAACACCCCTACAGAGATGCTGCCTAAACTTGCTCAACTCCAGGATGAAAGGAAAGTGGCCTTGCTGTAGCAGTCTTCTCTATCTGAACCAGCATGATCTGCCTGGTTTCTGGATAGACTGATGACTCCAAGAAGGAAATTCTGATATCTTTCCAAATTTTTAGCACTGGAGGCTCAGACCATTTAAATTTCAATTAGTTTTAAATTAAGAAGCACATAATTGTATACAATTAAATGTGATTTAAATGTACCTATCAATACCTAGGATCAAATTTGAGGTTCCAGCCCTGGGCAACAACATGTATGGAGGTCATGGAATGATGCCAAATAAACATCTCTCAAATAACCTCACCAGCACTATCAAAATAGAACTTTTCACTGCGTGAATTTGATTATGCCAGATTCCCCTGGTTGTTTATCTCAACCTCCCCAGTGTACAAGGTACTTGTTATCTGCAGCCCTCGAACTTGTGAAATACCAAAAATGAAAACACGTCATGCTGGTTACTGGAGTGTTTGCTCTCCCTTCCTAAATTCAAGAGTGGCTTCTGAACCACTAATCATGTGAAGAACAGTAATTATTACTCCTTTAGTACTAAAGCAAGCTGGGTACAAAGTAACTCCAAGTTAGGAAGCAAAGGAAATACCAGAGGAAGGATCCCAGCAGCACCGAATTCCCCATTAACTTAACCATGAGGAGTTTTGAGCAGAAGGTTCACACACAGTGCAATTTTCCTTACCAGTTCTTTCCCCTCCAAACCTCTTCTAACTTGTTGTTCGATGAACTTAGCAGTTTTTTCTTCATCATCAAGGTCCTGTTTCTTCTTCCTCTCTTGCTCTTGTTGCCTACGAATAGTCTCAGGGTCCCTGTCGATGTACTGAATGTACCAGCCTTTGGGAGTCTCATCAACCTTGCAAAGACCTAGAAAGTCAACACAAGATAAGATTAATTCCTACAATATCAAGATCATTTCAGTCCATGTTCACCATAACAATGCAGATACTTTACCAGAGACAATATACCCCTCACTGGACTGCAAAAATTGACTTTGAATTATCTGTACTATGTGTTTCTGCCCTCCAGCTACCCAGATCTATTTGGAAATAAGCCAGAGTTGTCATAAAGTGGATGAAGTGTTTTACAATACTTTCCTTATTGAAGAAAATATTTCCTGCCCACTGAAAACACACATCTCTCATGTATAAACAACACATACTAATAGCATCATACTAAAGGAAATGTTCCAGTGCTGCGTTATTGTTACTGACTCTGGCTAGACTGACTTTCCAAACACTCCATGACCCGTGGATGTATCCTGTAGGACAGGGGCAACCAGAGCCAAAGTAAACTTTCTGTCACCCCACAGTGCCATTTAATCTCCCTTCCTTCCACTGAGCACAGAACTGCAGAGCTCAAGCTTTAACCCTTCCATGAGGCCAGCAATGAAAATGACTGCTTGCTTCTTGTCACCTCAAATATGGAAGGATTCTGCAGCCATAAGGAGTGTTCTAGGTTTTCTTTCTAAATGGCAAATGTTGGAAGTTGATTTAGAATTTAGCAGTACCTCCAGCAAATACTGACCAGCAGATGAAACAAGGAAAGACGCACAACTGACGTACTTATCAACATGGTTAGCAAAGAAAAACATTTGGAAATCTGTTAATGTATATACAGGAACAGAGAGGAAGAAAGAAAAAGGAAACAGAACTAATATAAATATTTACTGATCAATAATCAGCAATTCAATTACCCAATAATTTTAAGACTTCCCAGTCCCACTCACCTTCTCTCCCTAGCCATTTTGTGAAGTCAGTCAGTGTCTCCCACTGTGTGGCATTCATGTGGATGTGTTCTCGATGGCTGATGTATTCATTGTACACAATATTATTGTGGACTCTCTTTGTTCCTGAAATACGGAATTATCGTTATTAAATACAAGTGTGGAACCCAGGACAAACCAACCAAAATGTCTTGTACTGAACCAACAAAAGACATTAAAAACAAAGAGCAAAATATTTACCAAATCGCCTCCTAAGCAGTTCTAGGAAATCATTTCGGAATTCCCTTGGGGGGATAAAAAGAAAGGATTTTAGCAAAACTTAAACAATTATGAAGCAATTTTCTGCTGTCATTAACAAATAAACATCTGCATTATAAACCTGACTATTCTTTTGAGCTGAGCATGATGAAATTCAGCCACATTTCCCTTTTTCAGTAAAGGAGCATTAAATGCAGGATGTGTGCACAGAGAAACACAATATGGTACATGCACACACACGAAATCTCCAAGAGGATAACAGCTTCCCAAAGGGATAAAATGGAGCAAAGGAATCTCTACACTTCCTACTAATTGCCGGTATTTCGTTACCAGGCATCTTCCCAGGCTGACTGACACGGAACACAGGGCAGGACAAAGGGCAGATGGGGCAGATGGATCACTCATCTCCCTGCTAATTCCAGGGCTGGAGCACAAAGCCTCACTTCAGGCTCGTGCTGAAGACAACTCCAGTCATCCCAGCTGTCATGTAGGTCAGCTGGACAAAGGACTGGGAGAAGCTGTGGGATGTCAGTCACACCCCTGACTTGTTGTCTCTCTGTTATGGCTCCTTTAGCTCATGTTTAGTGTGGCAGTCACTCAGATGGGGCACAAAGGTGACATATTTGTAATACAGAGCAACTTTAAACAGGATTCAGACACGAGATAAAACTATCAAATTTGATTAAACACCATGGCTCCCCGAAATCTCTTACCTAAGTTCAAAAGTGGCATTCTCTAAATTTTCAAATTGCCATTAAAAAAAGAGCTGACACTAAAATGTATCACAATAGAGTGTCTCCAATGGGACATTTTTTGGCCTTAGAGGTGTAGCTGTGCAGATTTGACACAGGAACAAAGACCTGGGTAAGAATATACAGAAAACTTACTCAGAGAAGTAATCCATGAACTGCTGAGGATTTTCAGAAGCCAGCAGCAATTGCCTCTGGTGGGACTCAGACATGCAATGACATTTGAAGCCATTCTATAAAGTAAAAATAAATCCTTTGCATGTCTTTGTCTCAATTTGCAACACAGCTGAAGAAAATATTAAAAATAATGTTTTATGAGTGAAATTTCTTGGAGGGTCCACAGAAAACACCTTAACTCAGCCTCAGCCTAGTGTGGGGTGGTTGTTCCTCCTGACCAGATAAGCCCTTACAAAAACATCAGCTTGTGAAGTAGTGAAGCTTTTTTTTTGCTTGTAGTCACTGGGAAGAGAACAGGATTTGAGATTTTTGGGTAAAAAGGAGAGAGGCACAGGAACAGCTGAAGAATGATAGAATTAAACATCCACAGGATGCTCTACTTCCCTATGGCACATTAGAGAGGCTATTTATGGAGAACGGAAAACTAAAATGCAATCCTCAAAGATGGGTCAGGGCCAACAGGCTTTCTCCAAAGTGGATGAGGACTTCTCCCACTGGGGATCCCAACAGGATCGTCCCACGACCAGCAACTGGGAACCCGCCACGTCCCACCAATCTGCCCCCAAGAGACTGTGATCCGTACAAGAGGGACTGAGGTCCCCCAAAGGAGAATAAGGGTCCTCTCCAGTGCTCCCCCAGAGCGCATCAGGGCTCCCCGTGCCCCAGAAAGGGAAGCCAGGATGCTCCCTAGAAGGATCACACTCCACAGATGGGATCAGAGCACCCACAAGGCAACTGGGGACATTTCCAAAGGGAACCTGAGCCAGCCCTGTACCCCCCTCACTCCACTGGGAAACAAGGGAACCCACACGAAGGTCATGAGGCCCCACAATTCCTAAGGGAACTGCAGCCTCCTAGAAGGGGATCAGGAACTCCTACAAGGGCAATCGCAGCTCTCCCAGTGTCCTCAATAGCATTAGGGACATTTACAAGGGAGACTGACAGGACAAGGGGGAATGGCTTTAAACTGAGAGAGGGTGGGGTTAGGTCGGATATTAGATAGAAATTCCTCCCTGTGAGGGTGGTGAGGCGCTGGCACAGGTTGCCCAGAGGAGCTGTGGATGCCCCATCCTTGGAAGTGTTCAAGGCCAGGCTGGACGGGACTTGGAGCAACCTGGTCTAGTGGAAGGTGACCCTGCCCGTGGCAAGGAGTGGAACGAGATTATCTTTAAAGTCCCTCCCAGCCCAAACCATCCTGTGATTCCATAAGATCGGAGCCGCCAGGAGGGCTGGAGGACCCCAACCGAGGGGTATCCCTGTTGTATTCCCAGGAGAACCGCCCCCCTCAAGGGGACTGCGGGTCCTTATTAAGGAGCCGGAGCCGCCCGTGCCTCTCACGAAGGAGCGGCGCACCCGCAGTTACCTCATCGCGGCACTGCTTCTGGCACATCTGGCAGTACCAGCGCAGCTTCTGCAACCCCTTGGACTTGATGCGGTTGGCGATCGCCTTGGGGCTGAGGAAATCCGACTTCCCCATGACGCCGACCCCGATCCCGGCCCCTCTCCCTTTCCCTCTCCCGATCCCACCGCCCCGGAAATGGCGGCGGTGCCCTGGAAGCGGATCGCGGCGGGGCGGCGCAGGCGCGGTGCGGGCGCGCTGACCTTCAGCGGGGCTGTGGTGGAGGCGCCGCCATGTTCGTCCGGGGCGCCGCGGTCGTGCTGTTCCAGCCGCAATGGTACCGGGACGGGCTGGTTCGGGCGCGGTGGGCACGGGGGGGCTCGTCCCGCTGGTCGGGGAGGCTCTGAGGGTGAGGGGGTGACGGCCCTCTCGGCTGTGGGGCGCCCCGGGACGGCGGGGTTGCGGCCCTGGGCAGCCCGTGAGGGGCTGTGGGCTCTGGGTGGGGGTGGCAGAGCTGAGACCGGGAGATGAGTGCAGGGATGGAGGATGAGATTCAGGGATGGAGGGTCCGTCCGCCGTGGGTGGGGGGCGAGGGGGAGCTCGGCGGGGGTGGGTAGTTGGGACAGGCAAGAGTTAAAGGACGGGTCTGTGCACGGCAGGAGACGCAGCTCTGCTCAATTTGCCCTTCCGATGCCCCCGTTTGTCTCCTGTCATTACCCAAGGGATGGATAATTAATTAATTAAATCTCCTCCTGTGCTGGGCACGGGTGAGGCCACACCTCGAGGGCTGTGTCCAGTTCGGGGCCCCTCAGTTCAGGAAGGACATTGAGGTGCTGGAGCGAGTCCAGAGAAGGGCAGTGGAGCTGGGGAAGGGTCTGGAGCACACGTCGGATGAGGAGCAGCCGAGGGAACTGGGGCTGTTTAGCCTGGAGAAAAGGAGTCTCAGGGGTGACCTTATCACTCTTTACAACTCCCTGACAGGAGGGTGCAGCCAGGTGGGGGTTGGTCTCTTCTCCCGGGGAACAAGTGACAGGATGAGAGGACATAGTCTTAACCTGCACCAGGGGAGGCTCAGTTTGGACACTGAGAGGAATTGCTTCACAGAAAGGGTGATTAAATTTTGGAATGGACTGCCCGGGGAGGTGGTGGACTCTCCATCCCTGGAGGTGTTTAAGGAAAGACCGGACGTGGCACTCAGTGCCGTGATCTATTTGACCTGATGTTGTTCAGTCATAGGTTGGGCTTGATGATCTTGGAGGTCTTTTCCAACCTCATTGATTCTGTGATTCTGTGAAATTGTATAGATGGGGGAAGGAGGAAGGTGTGCATACAAACCACAGGTCAGAATGGCTTGTCCCAGCCACAGATGCTTTTTAAGAGACAGAATATCTTGACTTTACAGCTCTGTGAAAGGGACCTGCCCTTGACAGGTGTTGGTTTGCAGGAGAACTAGTGAATTACCCTAATTTCTCCTGCATTCCTTTCTAGGGGCCAAGTCAGGAATATGGCAACGCTAAAAGACAGTAAGTACAGGTTTTGTTTGCTTTTCAGAGAGGGAAAATGTTGCAGGAAAATCATATGTTAAAATACAATTTTGATTAGCTTCTCTTGGGTAAATTGACTGTGATACACCATAACATTGGTATGTGGCCTCCAGCCCTTCTGCTGAAGAAGTGTCCTTCAGAAAAGGCATTGTTTAAGGTGGTTTTGGCACTAATTTAGATGTCATTTCATAGTTTTACTCGAACGTATTTTAAAAATAATTTTATCATATGTGCTAAATCAGATTTTTTCTCACCTTTGAGAATTAATTTAGTTTCTTTTATGCTTATTTCCTTGTGCTTTTATGCAGCATTTGGGGAAAAAAGGTTGGCTGAATGGTTTAGTTTGATAATGGCTTCCGTAAGCCATTGCTCACAGATTTTTATGCAGGGATATTGCCTTGGAATTGTGCTTGTCTGTAGGATGACCTGTTTTGTTTTCTTTTTACATCAGTGTTTTTATGACTCTTATTTTGCCACAACCTAAAGGGGGAAGGAAATTAACTCTGTATCTTCATACCATGGGGTCCACTTTTTGTTTCTTCCTTCCCCTTGTCATCTGGGAAAGATGACAATATACCTCAAATGATGTGTTTGTGAAACAGGTAGATGTGGAAGCAAAGAGATAGTAAACAGACTTTATGCTGGGCTAAATATTAAATAAATCCTGTATCTAGAGGAAAAAACATCTCTATTATAAAGATGAATTTGTGTTAGCCACATTCCTCCTCTTACTGCTTTCTCACTGCAAATACTGAGGGCTTTGGTGAGGTTTGTTTGTGCACTGTTTGTTTATTTATTTTTTTTTTCTTTGAGGAACATGGTGAAATATTTTTGGATGGCTGTTGCTGGCATTTTATTGTTTATTTTTTGAGTCATTATGCCCAGAACAGCCCGTGACCTTCCACTCTTAACTTTGTAGTCACCAGGCGTTTGAAGTCCATCAAGAACATCCAGAAAATCACCAAGTCCATGAAGATGGTTTCTGCAGCCAAATATGCACGAGCTGAGAGGGAGCTGAAGCCTGCAAGGGTCTATGGAACAGGAGCTCTGGGTGAGAGAAAGCTCTTGCACTGTGGGATGTGGGAGCAGAAAAGGAGGTTTTCATGGTGGTGATAAAATGCTGAGACTTTTTAACCTTCCAGTAGTTCATTTCCAAAAGAATTTGCATCTCTAGGCCACCTTTAGTATTCCATAAAAGTAGTTTATGGAAAGTGGTTCAATTTTAAGAGTTCTAATCTGCAATTCATCATGATTTCCAATTGCTTTTTTAACTTTGTGTGGTGGCGTGGTTGTTTTTATTAGTCATAAAAGCACCACAGCTCAGAACTTCCAGACTGAATCTGTCTGTTAATGGAATTGTGTCAAATCTCCGTAGCACCTACAGCTACTGCCACACCCTCTTGTGAACTCTTGTGCTGCACTTGGTTCTGGGGCACTGGACTGGCACCGTGAACTTCACTGTGTGATGACATTGGTTGTATGACATCTGGTCAGAGAAGGGGCTGGCTTTGAGTTGTTTCTTGCTCACCTCTGGTCTGATCATGTGCAAATTTGAATAACTGTGAGGGAGGTAAAATTTATCTAGCTAAGATTTGCAGCCCCTTTAGAGCTGGTTTTAGTTAGAATAATGCAGAGGTGTTTTTTGAGATTTATTTGCCTCTTGGCACCCTTGAAAAACTTGACCATCCTTTTTGTTTTTTCTAGCTCTTTATGAGAAAGCAGAAATAAAGGCACCTGAGGACAAGAAGAAGCATCTCCTTATTGGTGTGTCCTCTGACCGAGGCCTGTGTGGTGCTATCCATACATCCATTGCTAAAACCTTGAAAAATGAGATTACCAACCTCTCAAATGCTGGGAAAGAAGTTATGGTGGTTGGAGTAGGTGACAAGATCAGAGGTCTGCTTCAGAGGTAAAAACTGAAACCATAGAAGGGTTTATTCTGGGGTTTTGATTTTTTTCTGTGGTAGAAGTTTCAAGACTGCTTAGAAAACTCTGTTGGCATTGGCAGGAAATTGCTTTATGGGAACTGTACTAAATTCAAGTTCTTTTAAAATAAATCTGCAAATATCCTAAAAGGGGTTTAGATCATCTGGATATTTGTGAAACTGCTGCACAGCACTATTATATTTTTGAAATAAATGTCTGGCAACTGGCACTGTTACAAGTGTGTGTTTTAATAAGCTATCATAATTTAACTGAAAAATGGCGAAATGTCTCTCAGACCCTAATTCAATAAAATATTTAGTTCTGAACATTCCTAATTTACAGTAGTAAGTCAGACTTGCTACCTTGTTGTACTTTAGAGCATCCACACCTGTTCTAACACAGGTCTGTTGTTGTTGCAGGACACATGCCAACTATTTCCTGCTGACATTCAAAGAAGTGGGACGGAGACCTCCAAGCTTTGGAGATGCTTCAGTCATTGCTTTAGAGCTGTTGAACTCTGGGTATGAGTTCGATGAAGGCTCTGTCATCTACAATCGCTTCAGGTGAGATTGTCCTGAGACTGCACTGGAAAAATATTGGGTCGAAAGCTTTAAACAGCACATTGGCCCAGTGAAGTGATATGAAAACTGACTGTGACTTGTCATCTTCACTTCTTGGTTTTGTTGTGTGTGATGAACTGTTGGTTTCCTTTTTTTTTTTTTCTAATAGCTGTAGTTGGAATTCCCTTTTGACTTGTGTGGTGGGTGCTGTTATATTTACAGTCAGCGTGTCATAATATCCATGTGGCATCCAAGATCTCTTCGTGAGGATTATCACAGAATTTTGTGGCATTGGAAGACCAGAAGTTGTCTGTTCCAGTTTGATTTTAAGCACTCAATTTAGATTTAGTTGAACTGAAGCCAACTATGCTGTTTTTGGGCAGGTCTGTCATCTCCTACAAGACCGATGAAAAACCAATCTTCTCCTTTGAAACTGTTGCTGGTTCTGGTAAGTAGGGAGCTAGAAACCACCAGTTATGTGCAGTAATTAATCACAGAAAAAGTGCTCTGAACATGGGAATATGGTATTAAAACACCTTATCGCAGTGCATGTATCATATTTTTAACAGATGGTTTTATCTTGGCCAAGATCAGTCCAAGGCTGACTTACCAAGGTGCTGCAGGACAGGGAGGTTAAAAAGAAAGGTCATATGAATTCTGCTTTGAAATTCTGTCTCAAGCAAGAATTGTGCATCTGTAAACTCCGTCAGTTCCAATATTTTCAGCACTGAACAACCTAAGTTTGGAGTGACTTTGCATCACTCAGTAAAAATACCCCAGAACGTTTCTGCAGCATTGTATGGGAAGATTAAAAATAATACGGCAATAATGTATTTTATCCTGGCCAGAATCTGACCTTCCTAATGTTAAATAGAATTAAAACACATAAAATACTTAGCAAAATTATAAATAGCAGAGAGATTGTGATAATACACATAATATGTGGAGAAAATCCCTCTGTGCTGCCCTAACTATTGAAACAGCCCAGCCTAGTAGTCTTCCCCGTGATAGTGTGTTATTTTGCTGGAAGTAGCTTGGATTTCTCTGAGTTTGCTCTTTCATCATTTGCAGAAAGCCTAAGTATCTATGATGACATTGATGCTGATGTGCTGAGGAACTACCAGGAATTCACACTAGCAAACATCCTCTACTACTCCCTGAAGGAATCCACCACCAGTGAGCAGAGCGCCAGGATGACCGCGATGGACAACGCCAGCAAGAATGCCTGTAAGTCACTCCCTGGGTTTCCCAGGACTTCAGTAGTGCAGCAGGAAAGTACTGCCCTCCCTTTGTGTAATCCCTTGCTTTCAAAATGATAATTCTTAATTCTATTTTGAGTCTTGGTTTTTTGAGCCAGTTCGACTTGGATTCTTTTCTGAATGCATGAACTGTGTTTAGTCCCTGGAAAGAGGGATTGCTGTCAATTACATGAGAAACAAGCCTAGGTAACTGGAAGTGAAATAACAGATCATTTAATAGGAATATAAAATACTAAACTAATCTTGTAATGGCCAGATATTCTTTGTGCTCCCCTCATGTGACTGCTCTGAGGATTTCCTGAATTTTTATAAACCTGTAACTACTTGTGAGCCAATGTAATTCGTACTGCACCGATTTAAGGGTGAGGAGGTGGAAACAATGGTTAAATACTTTACCACCTGTCATGCAGCAACTTGAGAATATACAAGTATTCCTTGGCAGGGTACTGGTGGCTGAGTGAAGCTGATGTGATGTGCCATTGGGCTACCTGGAACTGTAGGTATGGCTCTCTGCTGACTGCCTTAGCTTGAGAGAAAGGGGTGGTTACTTCTGTGCTTAAAAATAATTGGAAAAAAAAAATAATTGAGAAAAATCTGTCTCCTTTTGCAGAACAACAGTAACTTGAAAGAAATACCAATGGAGTTAATTGACTGTGAAATCTAATTTCAAAGCAAATGATGCATGTTTATGTTACGTTACAATGAGCTATGTCATACCCTGGTATTTACGAGTCTGCCAGCTGTTCTGCAGATGTTTGACTCTGGTGCCTCAAGCCAACTTCTCAGGTTACTAGACTGTCTACAGGTAGTGTTACCTGTAGGGGAAAAATGTCAAGTGCACTAAGCCCCTTGATCATTTGCAAGGGTTTACAAGACTATTTGATATTCTGTTCATACAGCTTCTCTTTATCTGTGTTTGAATACTTATTATGTGTTTAAATTCCAATCCTAATTTTTTCTAGCCGAGATGATTGACAAGCTGACCTTGACGTTCAACCGCACCCGTCAAGCCGTCATCACCAAGGAGCTTATTGAGATCATCTCTGGTGCTGCTGCTCTGTGAGTACCTGTGTGGATGTGAAATTGGACCTGTTGCAGTCATGTGGTGCTTGTGTGCCAGAAAATAGGGAGGATTAGGGCACATAGGTCCTGAAACCAAAGGGAAGGCATTCCATGGCATGGCTCCCAAGCTTTTCAGCTTGCGCAGTTCTACTAACAAGAGCGAAGTTTGGCAGTTTTTTCTGAACAGACAGAGTTAAAAAGCTGGTGAAACAGATCTTCAGCCTCAACACACATCCTTGTCTGGACAGGGTGGGGTTTTCCTCCTTTTTGACTTTCAGTGGATTTCCCCCCTCCTCAGTTCTACCTGAATGTTTCCTACTTTGCCTGCTCAAACGGCCCAGTAGTGTTGGGTGGGGGAGAGCAACTGAAATGCTTTTGGATAAATCAAGTGTTCAGAAGCTGAGAGTTTGGAGGGTGGGTTTGGAAGGAGGAGGGAATTTCTGGGGTCTTTTGCTTCCAAATGTGTATTTTACTTAAGTTCAATGTTTTGCTTATTTCCCTGAAACTGAAGTTTTGTAGAGGTGTGTGCTGTGGGTTACAAACCGGTGGGTTTAAACCAGGGTTTGTAACTGCACGTAGCTCATGTGTGTTACTGCAACAGTTAAAAGTTGGTGCTCTGTATGGAAATACCTGTGTCAATATCCTGTGTGTTTGCAGAATGTCTGGAATATGTATCATGTAGCAGTTACATGCTGTATTGTGCTCCTCACAATACATTTGTGGTCATAAAGCCGTGCATAGTTTTGCCTGAATTTGCATGAGTTGCTTCCTAACCTGCCTGTTCTGTTTTTTCTCGTAACACCATAACCAGGGATTAATCGGAAAAAGCGGTTCAGCCAAATCCAAGAGGTAAAGTTATGACATGGAAACTTCGTTGTGTCTTAAAATTAAGAATTAACACAGAAAATCTGAAGTCAAGTGAGGAAGTCGAAGTTCAGTGGTTTTGGTCAGAAACTTTTCTTCTTGAAGAGCTGAGAAACTGCACATTTCTAGTTTGAATCTGTCTGGATAAAGAGTTCTTAATTTTCACTAATTTTAAGGAAAATATGTCCATAGTAGCATGCACCCACATTTGATATAATTTTCTGTGGGTTTTTTTTCTGGATTATTTGACTCATTTGCAATTACTGTTTGAATTTTTGTGTAGTGCCCTGACCTTATGCAATGACTTAAAAATATCCATATGTAAGATGTTCCTAAAGAGGTTTATGTAGCAAAATGAACGTATTATATTCAAAATTTAAAATGGAAGGAAAAATATATTTGTTAAATAGTTTGGGGGAGAGTTAAGGCATATTAATGAGTTGAAGTATTCAAATTGGAGTAGATTAACAGTTTTAAATACATGAATAAATAAAAGGGTTTTAATTTGCTTCAATTTTCCTTACAGGTGAGGAGGAGCTCTTCTGAGCCTGTGGTTTAGCCTGCCTGTGTCTGTGTTAACAAGACTGCTTTGTTAACTTGTGAAGAAGTGGTAAAGCTCCAGAAATCTGTAAATTCTTACAATAAACGAACTCCATGAAACAGATCCTCTTGGTTGTCTGTGGAGCAAACGCTCTTGGTGTCTGAATATCTGGGTTGGACTTCGGTGTGCTCTGAGATTTCAGTTTCAGAAGGTTGTGAGATACATCTTGTAATGTATCTGGCATGCAGAACATGTAACTGGCTGTTCCTTTGGAAGAGTGGAAGAGATTTCCTGTCTCCACCGTGTGTTTGAATGTGCTGGTTTGTCATTGTAGTGTGGGCTGAAGGAGGAGGCTGGAATAACCTCTGCATTGCACAGGTGGAACAGATCTCTCATTGGATACTGTGTTCCTACTATTTCTAGATGGTAATTTTCTAAAATGAACTGATCTGATTAGGTGAATCATTTCAGGGATTAATTGGAATACACACTGTATATTCATGGTCAGTGTGTGTATAGAAATATATATCTCAGAAGATTGGAGCACCTCTGCTTTGGAGACAGACTGAGACACTTGGGGTTGTTCAACCTGGAGAAGAAAAGGGTCTGAGGGGACCTTAGAGCCTCTTGCAGTGCCTAAGGGGGCTCCAAGAGAGCTGGAGAGGGACTTAGGACAAGGGCCTGGAGGGACAGGACAAGGGGAAATGGCTTTAAATTGACAGAGGGCAGGGTTAGATTTTATACTGGGAAGAAATTCTTGACTGTGAGAGTGATGATGCACTGGCACAGGTTGCCCAGAGAGGCTGGTACTGGTCCCAGGATGGATCCTTAAGGGACACCAGTCGACTGATGCCCTTCAGAACATGGAACTGTTGATCAAACCATGAGCTTCAGGAGTTTGTTCCTGGTCCAGCTCCTGCTCTTCTGGCTGCAGATGTGAGATGTGACTAACACAACAGACTGGGCTCTTCACTGACTGATCAACACGCTACTACTGGTCTAATAAATGAGAGTTAATTTGTGAACAAATCTAATACTAGACTGCTATTATTTACAATTTTGTCCTGCACACTGATTAGTTACACAGAATTACTGAGTTACAGTTGAGCACTTGTGCTACTTGTATCTACACAATCACCATTAGGAAACAGCTCTGCTGCTCCTCATTGCACCTCCCACACCACTCGGTTACTGTTACTTTTGTTTCTGGATCCTTTTTGCCACTATAGATTCATCCTTTCCCATCTTGTTAGTTTGTTTTATTTTTCCCCCAATTAAATAACTCACCCAGAAACACCTTTTCCTCATTGCTGCCAATTTGGCCACATCTGTTCCCAAACCTGATGTTTCTACTGCCCAGGCAATCTTGGCCTTAAATGTAGTTCTTACATACCTGTCTGCATACAGGTGACCTTGCAAACACCTTTCAAGTGTCTCTGGAGCCCTTCCTTCTCCAGGCTCAACAATCCTAGCTCTCCTAACCTGTTTCCATAGCAGAGGTGCTCCAGCCCTCGAGGCATCTTTGTGGCCTCCTCTGGACTGAGTCCAACAGGTCCATGTCCTTCCAGTGCTGAGGATCCCAGAACTGGATGCAGGACTACAGGTGGGGTCAGAGGGCAAAGCAGAGGAGGAGAATCACCTCCCTCGACCTGCTGTCCGGTTATTTAATTAAAGGTTTTCACCAGAATCCTTAGGGTGGAGATGATCTGTCAAAGCAGGGTCATCTGGAGCAGGTGACACATCCAGGAACACATCCAGGTGGGTTTGGAATGTCTCCAGAGAGGGAAACTCCACGACCTCCCTGGGCAGCCTGTTCTGATGCTCTGCCACCCTCAATGTAGGGAAAATCCTTCCTCACGTTCTGGTGGAACTTCTTGTATTTTGGTTCGTGGCTGTTGCTCCTCCTGGGCACCACTGAGAAGAGTCTGGCACCGACCTCTTGACACCTGACCCTCAAATATTTAGGAGATATGGAGATATTTATAGTCATTTACATTATATATTATATTTATTATATATTATATTTATAGTCATGTATTTATGATAAATATATTTTTATATTTATATTCACTTTAGATTAATTATAGATATCATAGAATCAAAGAATGGTTTGGTTTGGAAGGGACCTTTAAAGCTCGTTCAGTTCCAACCCCCTGCCATGGGCAGGGACATCTTCTACTATCCCAGGTTGCTCCAAGCCCCGTCCAACCTGGTCTTGAACAGTTCCGGGGATGGGGCAGCCACAACCTCCCTGGGCAACCTGTGCCAGTGCCTCCCCACCCTCACAGTAAAGACTTTTTTCCTAATGTCCAATATAAACCTTACCTCAGTTTGAAGCCATTCCCCCTTGCCCTGTCACTACATGCTCTTGTAAACTTGTCCCATCTTTCCTGTAAGTTCCCTTAGGGAAGATTAAATTTAGAGCTATTGAGATATTTATATACTCACACATTCATATTATCCCGCCACCAGCTCGCCCCCTCAGCGCCGATTTTCGGGATTCCTTGGAGGCGTTTCCCGGCCGCGGCCCCGCCCCGCTCGATGCGCTCGGCGCTGGAGCGGCGCTGCCTGGCGGGCGCCAAGATGGCGGCGGCGGCGGCCGCGATGGCGGGCGGTGCGTGAGGAGCTCCCGCGGCCCCCGGCCCCGGCGGGATGTGCGAGACCTACTCCCGCTGGCTGCTGCGGGTGTCGGTGGCGCAGATCTGCCAGGCCCTCGGCTGGGACTCGGTGCAGGTCTCGGCCTGCGACCTCCTCACCGACGTGCTGCAGCGGTACCTGCAGGGGCTGGGCCGGGGCTGCCACCGCTACTGCGAGCTCTGTGAGTGCGGGACGGGGCAGGGGATGGGCAGGGAGGGGGGATGCGGCTGGACACGGCCCTGGGAGGACACTGGGGGTGGCCCTGCTTGAGCGGAGTCCGGACTGAGTGGGCTCCGTGAGCTCCTGCCAGCCCCGGCCATCCCGCCAAGGGAGCAGCGCTGGGGCTGCGGGACAGGACAGGAGCACGGGGGGATTTGGGATTGGGGCAGGGCAGGGGGGCTCGGGATTAGGGCAGTGCTGGGGGACGGGGCAGGACGGCACGGGAAGGTGGGATTTGGGCAGGACAGGAGAGTGTGGGGTGGTGGGTTTGGGCAGGGTAGGAGAGCATAGGGATGTGGGCTATGGGCAGGGCAGGAGGACACGGGGAGGTGGGATTTAGGCAGGACAGGAGGATGTGGCGTGGTGGGATTTGGGCAGGGCGGGAGGGCACGGGGAGGTGGGTTTGAGCAGCCCTGGGGCCCGTGGGAAGGGGGTCTGTGGGGGAAGGCCTGGGGTATCAGTAGGGAGGTGAGGGAGGGCATCTGTGGGTTGTCAAGACAGTGCCAAGGGCTGGGGGTGCTTGGCAGGGGAAGGTCAGGGAGGTGGGGGCTGTGGGGAGTTCAGGAGGGCATGGGGAGCTGGGATTTGGGCAGGTCTGCAGGGAGAGACCAGGGGGAAGTGGTCTGTGACAGAGAGGAGTGGGCCTGGGAGAGATCAGGCTGAAGGGGTAGTGCAGGGCTCAGGCTGTGGGGCTGTGTAGGGAAGGTGGTCTGTGGGTCAGCAGGTGCGAGATGTGGGTATGGGGGAGATTAGCCTGTGGGTCAGTGCTGAGGGCTGGGGGGAAGATGAAGGGGCTCTGTGCTGTGGAACAGTGCAGAGGACTGAGAGGATGGGGGGAAGGCCATAGGGCAGTACTGGTACATGGGGTCCTTGCTGCCAGCGAGGGCTGTGGAGCAGTGGGTCTGAGCATGGGCAAGGAGTTGGGATTGTGGGGCTGGAGTTGGAGGAAACAAAGCTCGGTGGCAGTGGGTCTGGGCTGTGAGGACATGGGGCTGCTGTCCCTCTCTCTCTGGCTACAGCGTGCAGGGTGTTGGGGTGCAGTGTACAGGAGGGGGAGACAGGGTTGTTGTCCCTACTGTTGGGGCTGTAGTGTTCTGGATCTAGAGGGGAGAAGGGGCAACCAGTCCCTTTGCCATGTAGGATATGCACATGGGAGGATATGGTGCTACTGCTGTGTTGTCCTGGCTCATCTTTGGGTCAGGGTCTGTGCCCTAGGGGCAAAGCTGAGGAGGCTGTGGGGGCCCACTGCCGATGGGGATCTGCGTAGGGTTCATGGTTCTGGCACAAAGGGAAGTGCTGAGGCTGGAGGGCACAGGGTTTGGACTCCCTGGTGCATGGGGAGGGAGAGATGTGGCTGGAAAGCCCTATTGCTGGGGCTGGAGTGCTCTAGGTTGGGAATATGTGTGAAAGGGGGGAGTTTGTAGGGCTGGAGGTGCACCTGTGCAAGGGGAGGTGTGAAGGTGTAGGGCTGGGGATGCACAGTACCTGTGCTGTGTCAGGTCAGGGATGACACAGAGCTGTGGTGCCTGATGTCAGGAATGCACGTGTATGGAAGTGGGCAGGGACTGACATATAGCAGAGCAGCATGGGGCCAGGTACCTGAGGCTGGGGATGTGCCTGTACAGGGGGGAAATGATGGTACTGTGGCTCTGGGAACTTGTGTATGAGGAATGTGGGAAGGCAGGGATGCACTGAGGTGTTTTTGGGGGAAATGGAGGTGTAGTGCACAGGATGTGGGAGCGTGACAGGGCTGCATGTGGGAGGTGTGGAGTATGTGCAGAAAGGGAGGGATGGGGCTGGGGATCATTTAGTGCATGTGGCATGAGGTGTGAATGCCCTCAGGTGGATGTAGTGGAAGAGGTTTGGCTGGATATGTGGGGGACTGGATTTAGCCAATGCTGCCATTGAGGTTGTGGGGAAGAAGGGATGGTGGGGGCAGGATTCCCAGGGCTTCACTGGATTTGGGGTGGAAGCGTGGAAGGGATGAGTTTACACCAAGTGGGAGTAGAGAAAGAAGAGAGGTCTGGGAGTTGGTGTGAGGACTGCTGGCTGGGTCCCACAGGAGTGTTTGTGGATGGGAAAGGGACAGTGAGTACCACTGCTGGGTCTGGGAGTGCCACAGAGTGCAGTTGTGTGTCCACTGGGGTTTTATGTATCCTTGCAGAGCAGTGGAGGTATTGAGGGGCTGGATGTCCTGCTGGTACCTGCAGAACATGGGCTGGGGGAGGATGGGATGTCCAGTTGCTTGCTGGGTCAGTAATGCTGCCAGTGGGAATGAGAGGGTGGTAGGGATCTGCTGGGTGTGGGAATGCCAGGCAGGGGGTGCTGATGGGTCAGGGAGGGGTTGGGGAGGGAGCAGTCTGTGGGGAGAGGGAGGCTGTCAGGGTCACTGCCAGGTCTGAACAGAGGGAATGTTGTGGGGAATGCCGAGCAAGGCTGAGGCTGTCGGTGGGGTTGGAGGGTCACTGGTCTGTGTGTGTGGAGACCTTTGTTACCCTACATGTGGGGCAGAGAGGGTGTAACATGGCAGTGATGTGTTTGCAGAGGTGGGGCTGCCAGTGCTCCTGCTGGATCTGTAAGTACTGAGGGGGAGGTGAAGGAGGATCCCTGCAGTGGAGGGATTAGATGAACAAGGGTGCCCTGGAGAGGTGGGCACATGGAGAGACAGGGCTGCTTGTGTCTCCTGTGCCCAGAGGGACGTGTTCCCCCTTCCTTTGGCATCCTGGGGTGCTGTGGGCTTGTGGGCTGCTGCTGCTCCACATGTCATAGGTGGAGGGGGAACTCCTGGAGAGCCTCTGGGGCAGAGTTTGGAGCTGCTGCAGTTGGGTCTGGCAGTGGGAAAGGTGTTTAGAGCAATCAGGAATTGGAGCTGGGATAGATAAATGATTGCTCACCTCAAGTGCTGGCTGAGGAGAAGGTGACTCACTGATGGTGGATTTGGGGCTACCATGGCCACCACCAGTTCTGAGAATGTGCTGGGGGCAGCTGGAGGTTATGGGAGAGGTAACAAGGATATGGCAGCCCTGGAATGCACCAGTGGGAAAGTTTGCCAGCACTTCTGTCCCAGCTGTGGAAGTTGTGCTAAGGAGGTGTCACAGCTGTGGGTGGTAGGAGTATCACAGGCATGTTTCTGTGCAAAAGTGATTTTGGAAAGTGTGTAGAGCCAAGCTTGGTCAAGAGAGGAGCAGCCATGGCCTGAAGGTGCTGCTACCTGTGGTCAGGTTCCTTCTCTGGAGCAGAAGTTTTTGCTGCTCCAGGGATCCCTGGAAAAGCAAAGTGATGAGCTGAGCGTACTGGTACCTTGTCCTGCCTCTGCTTCCGCATTTCAGGAATAATTGAGATCAAGTCTGGCACTGCCAGTGTAACCAAGCTCAGGGGGGACTTAGTAACAGTGCTGCAAACTGTTTGGATTTCAATTCTAGGTTGAATAGGTTTCCTTGTACAAGCTTTCCCCAAATTTGAGAGCACGTTAGTCTGGAAATGGTACTGTGCAATATTGACCCGTGTCCCCCAGCAGCACAAATGTAGCTGCTGCACCTCTGTAGTTTGTATCTCAATCCAAACAGAAATGCTCTGTAAAGTGATTAAAGGAGGCAACAGAGAGGGTTTGAGAGAACTGAGTTATGAGGTGAAAAAGGAGCTCACCTAGGCTTGGTCAGAGCTGTCCTTTGATAGGGTCAGTACAGACGTTGAGGAAGATGCTTGTGGAAGAGATGAGTTGTTGGGCAGCGTTGCCCCCGAGCTCAGCTGCCTCTGCCACAGGTGCTGCAGTGTTTCTAAGACTGGGAGGGAAAGATGAAGAGATGGTGAAAATGTCACTTTTTCCTTTTGGTGCTTAAGGATTGGAAGTGCATAGAGCTCGGTTATCCCTCTCTTGCTTTGGATTTGCTTACTGAAAGTGGGGAAAGGCATTTTTTTCCCCTCTATGAATGGAGAAAAGTACAACAAGTATTACAGTCTTTTGTTTGTTGCATTTTTATCAGGGTTTTTTTTTTGGAGGAGAAGGGAAATATGCTGTTTTCATGCCAGTGATATGGTATTTTTTGTATTACCTCTCTTAAAATGATCCCTGTATTTCTTTCTTTAAAAAGGTTTGTAAAAAGACATCTTAATACTCAGTTGACATCTCCCTGCCTTTTTCAGAATTGTTTCCTTTTGCTCCTAAAATAAGTTACTGCGCAAACCCAGCTCTGGATGAATGAGCTGAATTTTGCCATGGTTTTGCATAAGTAGAATTAATTAAATTCCAATTGTAGCATCTTTATTGTCAGTGCGTTATCTCGGAGTCAAACCGGTGGGGTTTGAGTTAGCAGGGTTGTCAGCTGAGGGACATGATCTTTGTGTTCCAAACTGAATGGATTTACTCTGACGTAGCTGAGGCTCTGTGGTATCGCTCTGAGGAGCGTGTCATCGCAGCTCACGTGTTTTCTCAGTTGCAGAAGAAAATGATGGCTCTCCCAGCTGTGTTAGATCTTTGTTCCAGCTGTTACATCCCATTAGGAGAGCTGCATTCAAGATTTTCATTACTTTTCTGCTGTTGTTTCTTTGCATTTGCAGTAGCTGTGGTTGATGGGAGCTTCTGTGGCTGCAAAAGGGAGGCAAAAGGATTTGCAAAGCGGGTTTTGAGATGTGTTTGATGCCGTGAAATGCTTCTGAATACTCTGTGGGGGGTGGAGGAGAGGGTGAACTTACAGCGAGAAAATCAGGGTTTTCCTCTTATACTACACCATATTATGCTGCTCAAATTTGTGGAAAGCTTGTAAGAGAAAGCCTATTCAATATGCTGTAGGCTTCACACATGTTTTTTTATCCTAAAATTTAAGTTAAATATCTGAAAACCAGTGTTGGGGTATGTAATTAAGGTTTTGGGTTACAAAACAAAGTATCGTGATGTGGTTTCTAAGAGTTCAAATTGTTATCGTTGGGTTTTTTTAAGCAGAGGTGAAAAGGGAAAAGTTCCCTGTTATGTGCCACTTGGTTTTGCACTTAAGTTCCACGTGGTTTGATAGAGGTGGTGGCAGAGCTGGTGCTTTGGGTTATCTCCTCTGGATTTTCTTGTGTATGCTGGGTTTTTTTATGCTGGGGAGCTGTCCAGTGAAGACAGACCAGTGTCTACTTTGTTTGCTCTGAATTTAGCTGATGCAGCTTGGCAGTGGGGTGGGGGGTTATAGACATGCAGAACATGTTGGGTTTTACCTCTTAACACATCCAGTGAGGGAGTTTGGTTCCCAGTGCGTTCGTGTGAGTGCAGTTCATGGGGGTGATGAGGAGGGGAGTCATGGTTTATGCCCCCAAAACCCGATTTTTCTATTACATTGCTCTAAAAACCAGCCAGATAGAAGCTACTTCACTTCACTGAGGGCACCTGGGCATATTTAAGCAGCACAGATTTAGATTATCTGCTGCTAAAACTAGGTAATTAACTTTTTTGGATCTAGAAGTGGGTTTTCCAATACTCCTTCCTTCAGCTTTCAGTCTTGAGCCTGTGTTTGGATATACTGTGGTTTTATTTTTGTATTTTCTGCTGAAATTTGCTGACAGTGAGGAAATAAAGTTTGAAAGTTGGTCTTTGGCTTCTTATTGCTTGACTACTTTTTTAAAGATTATTTTTATGTAATCATAGAATCACAGAATATCTCGTGTTGGAAGTGACCCATAAGGATCATTGAGTCCAACTTCCTGCTCCTTGCAGGACTAAATACTAATTATATTGGCATATATACATAATATAGATAATATTACTATATTGAAATTAATATTAATAATACAACTGTGCATTTCTATTTAAAGACAGGTTCTGATCTGGTGAGCACAACATTATAACTAGAGGGAAAAATTACAGATCTTGCAAAATGTTTTGCCAAGGTAGAACTGGCTCCAAACCTGCTCCAATGTCACTGCACAACCTCCTGTAAAGGAAAACTTTACTTAATTATAGCAACTTTCTTGGGAGAATGCAAACAGCAGACCAATATTTTCATTAGGAATTACCACAAGGGAGAGAATTGACCTGGCATTGGCAAAATTTTTATTTCTTTCTAATTAAATGTCAAATTTACCTCATATCTTTTTTTCATTTCTATTCTTTTTTTTTCTTTTTTAGTCGTTTCAGTCTTACCACTCTACAATAACAATCTCTATCAAAGTGTTAAATTCTGATGATCAGTTTAAAAGAGCTGATTCCCTCTGCTGCTGCTGAATGACTTTGTAACGAGTATCTACCCCAGGCCCATAACATTTGTTATAACAACTGTACTTCTTTATGTCCTAATAGCCTTAAATGTTGATGTTTTTAAACTAATTAACTTCTTGCTGGCCACTGATAAAGAGGGTGAACATGTTTTTTTGCTTGACATTTATGAGGTTACTGGGAGAAGGAGCAGACTCTGAGCAGCAATAACAAGAAGATGCTTTTGCCTGACTGGTAACTACATTAATAGCACTGTTTTTCCCACTTAAGTGCACTCAAGTAAGACATCTATACTTATTAAATAACCCACTGTGTATGCTCCTGGCTGTTTTTGTGGATGCTGGATGGAAGCAGTGTGTTGTCTCCCTGAAACAGTTATCCTGGAGTGACTGCCGGGTGTAGATACACGTGTAGTTAATGTGTGGCAGGGTTGTGTGATGTGCTGGAGCACAAGGAATCTGTGATAGAGCCTGTAATTAAAATGCCAAGGAGCTCTACCTAATAATTTGCTGGTTAAAATAAAATTTTTTAAAATCTCTTTTATAGCAGCCATGAGGGGGAATGCTGAGCTATTTATAACCCAGGTACACATTGCATGGGTGATGACTCATTAATTTTTCTCACTATATTTGTTACAGAACTGTAGTTGCTTCCTTTGAGAAACCTGGCATGAAACTAAAAGCTCTTCTGCTCTGTGCTTACTCGCTCGTTAAATTTTCACTGATTCATATGAACTTTGGGCGAGGAAGGAGGAGGTGATGGGAGTGAGTTTGACAAAAGGAAGTCAGCTGTTCCTGCTACTGAATGAATTTAAGGAAAGTAAGATAGTTCCCACACCCCCTCACAGTGCCTTTGGATGTTGTAAGCACTGGCCAGCTTGTTTGGTGGAGAAATTCTCCTGCCTTCTGAAAAAATAACTAAATTTTAGTAGCTTCAAAAAATTTCTTTTCCCCAGAACCCAAAACCTCGCCTGAAGGGGAGTTTAGTGCACCATCCTTGTTGTGTTTGCTTTGGTTTTCGTTGTGGGTAGGTAGGTTCATCTGCAGGTGATGGTGAGCAGGGTTGAGGGCTAGATGACTTTCTACCCAAATGCTCAGCTCTGCCTGGGTTCTCTTTGTCCATTGTTTCGGTGCTGGACTTCTTTGGGATCTGTTTTCTCACCCGGAGTTCATTCTCATGCTCAGGGAAGCTGACAGTATGGGACCTGCAGGGGTGTTCCTACAGCTCTCTGGTGAGCTGTTTTGAGACCAAATGGTCTTAATTTAGCTCTGCTGTTGCCACAGCTCTACCAGTTATGGAGCACAGTTCCCACTCAGGGACATAGAGCAGCTTGAAAACTTGTAAGAGAGGTATTTTCTTAGTTCCCTGTTTGCAGGGGAAGGAAGAGAGTTGTAACTGGCTTGATGAGCTATTCCTGTGTCCTTCCACCTCTTCCCAGTCCTGAACAACAGATAGTGTTTAAAGTCTTGTGGTCTAAGGAACAGCAAGAGACTGGAAACCAAAGCTCTGAGGCTGTTTGTGATCTGGCACTGACTTGCTGTGTGACACTGGATTAATTATTTCATTGGGAGCCTTCAGCATCTGAATTTTTAAACTGATATTTGAAGAATATTGAGATAAGTTCAGTATGCGCAGGTTAAACTTTTTCTGGGGCACCATTTACCTTCAGAAAAAAGCCCCAAGACTGAATGAAACACCAGGAGAGAGTGTTACATGTTTGTCAGCATTCCCTTTCATGTGTCTGGCTTCTGCTATTGTAGTGATTTATTTTTTTTTTTAAATTAAACTGGAGAGAGAAGAGGAATGCTAAACTGTTCAAATAAAAGTGTAAAGCCTTTATTTGATGAATCACCTGGCATTACATTTAATGCATTTTTGTGCTGTGTATATTTCCAATTGATTTTAAATTAAGTTAGATTTTAAATACAGGTACAGATACAGACCTGAAACTTTTTTCAAACAGTTTTATCACCAGGGACACCCTGTCTTGAAAAGAAGGGTTAATTGCTCCATCTTTTCATCCCTCTGACAGTTGCAGGTTTAAACATTTTTTTTTTTTAGCTTTTAATCAGTCTTATGGCTTGGCATTGTCTCTTTGGAGGCAAATGTCAAAGCTGTGGGAAAACTGAATCTTTTTCGGGTTTTTTTTTTTTGTTACCTTTTGAACCCCCTTTCTAACACATGTAATTGTTTCTTGATACAGCTGTGAAATATTTCCATGCTTCGGCTACACTTAGTAGTTGCTTCTCTGCCATGTGTTCTTAAAAAGCACTTGTAGGAAGAAGTCCTTTATAGCATTTAGCAGTTGCTAGTCACGTCAGTACCCTGTTCTGGAGGTTGAAAAGATCACGTGCAGATCTAGGAAAAAACCTTTGAAAAGATTTTCCCCAAGTTTTTCTTTTTACCTGTTTGTATCTGTTGAGTTTTGACACCTTTAAAATGGTTCAGTAAGTTTGCAGGGATCTTCGTAGCCTCAAGAGCATCTAAAAGTGACCGCACAAAATTTCTTCTCTGTGTCAATTATATAAATTTAATTTTTAAAGGATAAAGCAGTCTTCTGTTTGAGATCTAATAGGATCTCATAATGCCTCCAGAGGGGTGATATCCTCCTGTATATGAGTATGCAAGTCTCCACATTTCTCTGTCCCTGGAGTGCAGAGGAAACTGGTGTTGCACTTGTAACAAATATTACACAAACACAAACTCCGAGATGGTTCTGGTCATGCAGAGTTCACATTCTAAATACAGACGGGGATAACTTGCTCTGATCTTCCTTTTAGCTGTGGAAAGAATTAAAACACAAGCAACTTGCCCAGAGTCACACAAGAGGCCAGTGTTGGAGAGCTGAGAATCAAGCCCATAATCTGAGTATTATCCTTATCTTCGCTGCGAGACTAAGAAGGGAAATTCTAGAACGAAATTCTTATTCTCTAAATGTACCTGCAGGCGGGAGTTGGCCGGGAGTTTGAATTCATCCAGTGATGTGAGAACCAGCCTGCTCAGCTTCAAGATAAACCAAGAAGAGATTAGGTTAAAGGACAAACAAAAGAGCATCCCCCCCGTTCTCCAAAGCTGGGGCTCCACAATAGCCATTGTGTTCCTTCAATAGGCACGGGCTGCTTTGCCATAATTACTTTTTAAAGTAAATCGCAGCTTATCATCATGTAGGGATGTAATATCTTCATAAGCCAACTCTGCAGAATTGTAATCATTCAGTATCATTTTATGGAATTAGAAATCATGTTTGGGGTTTAAGGCATCTCTTTTTTTTGTGTGTGTTGTTGTTACTGTGTGAAGTTAGGATGAGACTTGAAGCAGTGCCTTGGCTGCCAAAGCAAAAGGTGTCCAGTTCTCCCTCCGGAGGCCTTCAGAGGGATTTTCCTCTCTCAGGTCAGGGAAACTGGTGTACTTGGAGATCATATGAAATAAAGATCCCAACTTCCTGGCAACTAAGGCTTTGCTGTGTGTTTTGTAAGGAAAAGAAGAATTTTTTTGCTGTAGAGTCAAACTTAAGTTGCACCCTAGGAACTTAATCCCTAAAGTTTAGTATAAAATATTGTTCTCTCATCAGACCAGTACTTAATATACCTCTTTTATCCAGGAGGTATATCTAACAAATAGGTGAAGTGGCTCATAGTCTTAAGAAGCCTGTAGATTTCATCTGGTGGAAAGATACTATATGAAGTATTCTTGTTATCAAGAGATACATGACACCTTTTTTTTTCCCCTTTGTAAACTGCAGTCAGTTCAACAAAATGAGATTTTTTTTGTTTTCTAGGTTGAAAAATGACATTCGATCTGTTACATACTGATAAAGGGGCGTTTTCTGCATATTAAGGGCTTGTTTTGTTAATTTGAATTTACATTAAGAAATTGAAAACTGTTCTAAGTGGTACTGCACGATGTTAATTGGCTGTTGCCAGGTAAAGCTGCCTGTTGCTACTCCCTCATTTTTGCTCCATTTGCTCCCTGAGGTGCAGTTCTTTTAATGGTATGATTTGAAACAAAGTCATATGGGTCAAAACCAAACACTTCTGAAAGTAAACCTGGTAGAACTGTGGGGCAGTAATTTATGTCCCTTACTGGTGTTGAGCCGTGGGACTGTAACCTCTAAGCGCAGATCAATTTTTTTTAATCTGAATTTTTGCAAAAATGTTGTTCTTCTGCTGGCTTTTTTCGTTCCAGATGGCCGCACAGATCCAATTTTGGATGACGTAGGTGATGCCTTCAAGCTTATGGGGGTTAACCTGCACGAGCTGGAAGATTACATCCACAACATCGAACCTGTCACTTTTGCACATCAAATCCCTTCGTTTCCCGTCAGCAAGAACAATGTCCTGCAGTTTCCCCAGCCGGGAAGTAAGGATGCAGAGGAGAGGAAGGAGTACATCCCTGATTACCTGCCACCCATTGTCTCCTCTCAAGAAGGTGCGAAATTAATCCTTTGCTTTAAGTTTTGGGCCCTGTGTTTGCATATTTCTGTGCATCCTCAAGCAGTGGCCCGGGAAGGACCCACGGGGTGTTTCACACGCACGATTGCAAAGCAGGTGGTGGTGCTGTGGCAAGTTCGTGTTCCACTCTTTTACTTTCCTTCAAGATTACCTCATGTCAAAAATTCACCGTGTTAATACCTGTTTCTGTGATGCATTTAAATTTTTTCAGGTGACAGAAATGAATGCTTTGCTTTACCTTTTCTGTGTCAGCCTCCCTCTCACACAAACTGCAAGAGCTTCTGTGATTTGGTAAAGGTAGAAGAAGGAAGGCTGCTGAGACTTGCAGAGCATTCTCTGCTCCTGACAGCTATTTGTTCTTCCTTGGAACAAATTTCACCAAAAAACCCCAAACCAAACAAACAGAAAAAACCTCATTTTCCCGTTAAATTCATCTTTGAATACGGAAGTAGGAGTTGTTTGGAAGCATTGTACTTGCTCTTAATTCTCTTTGCTAACATTGATTAGGGTTTCATCATCACTGTTCCAGCTGCTCCTTCCCTTTCTTTCTCACAGAAGCAAGGCTTGAGGAAACAGTGAAACCGACTATACATAAGGTTTGAGCTGCAATTTGCCTGAGAATTTTAACTGTGGCAGTGGAAAAAGCAAAACTATTTTCTTTATTTTTCAGCTGCATGACACTTGATTGCTAATAAGATCTAAAGCTTTAAGAAACATGACCTAGTCTAACTTCCCCTTTGAACAGTGAACAGCACGCAACTGTACTTCGTATGGAAATAAATATATGTAAGGTTGTGGATTTCGTAGAAAAAAATCCCAAAAGAATATAATATGTTCTCCAAAAGAGTGTAAAGAACAGGTCCAATCTGCTTAAGGTATTTAACTTATAATTTTGTGGGGACAGAATGGATATCATGCTCTATTATGCATATTATTCTTTTTTAAGAAATAAGGTCTCAAAGTCTGCACATTGAAGTAGGTGTAAAAACTCTGCCCGAAGTAAAGATGAACATAAGTGACAACACCTTATTGGGTAAGGAAATCCACTGCTGTGCTGCTACAGGGATTGCATGGGGCAACATTCCAGGGATTTATCGAGCTGTAGGAAGTGTGTGTTCAGGCTTTCAAGCATCCTCTTCATCTGGATGGATGCAGTTGCTGTGTGCTCCAGTTAGACTAAGTGGAATTGTAGTCAGGAACAGGTATCTGAGGTATAAAGGCTGTCAGGTACAGTGGGTTTAGTGAACAAATTTACTCATTCCAGTAACAATGTGAGGACTTACTCATGCTGGTGAGTATTCTGAGGCTCTGTAGAACCTTACTTTTCTGTTTCCTTTAGCTACGTTTTATAGATCAATAGTCTTTCAGTGTCTCTTGCCTTAATACAACCCAGGAAATGGAACTGCTGTTCAAAACATAAATGTTTCCTTAAATTGTGAAGGAGATCCTAAAGGCTCCCCCATGTGAAGTTTGTTCAGTGGATTGTTTTAAAATCTAATGATGAACTCTCTTAAACCAGGAAGAGGCAAACAAAATATAAATATCATATATGTAGACAACATTTATAAGAGAGGAGTACAAAGGAAGAAGACACTGAGAAGTGAATAGGGATTTTAGCACCCTGTTCTGTTTTCTTTCTTTAGCCTGATTTTTTGGGAGATAAACAAACACCATTCTGTCAGAGAAATCCAGCATCTTTGAAATGTAACGAGTTGCCCAGCAGTGTTCCAGTTGGGGTTGTTGTTTTTCTTTTCATACTCTCAAATATGCAAGAAAAGTCAAATCTAGCAAGGCTCAAAGCAGCTGCAGAGAAATATCTGAACATGAGGTGGGAGAGATGAGTGTTCCAGACTCAGCCTGGCAATACACTACACACAAAGAGAGGCTAAAAATTGAAATGGGGACAGTTGTGCTTTTTTTTTTTTTTGTATATGTAACTTTTTATACTCTTTCTCTTGCAAGTTAGATCCAGGAGTTAGATTTTAGCACTCCTTATAAATAATGTATGAATCCTTTTAACACCTGAAGCAAGAAGATATTATTTCCAAAGTTGGATGAGAACCAGGAAAACTTCTGATGCCTAAGGCTAGTGTATCAGAGGACGTATAGACACAACTTCAAAAAATGAATACAATATTTTTTTAAATGAAAATTTAGAGCAAGCATTAAATACAACTGCTGAATGCAAATTGGTTGTAGTTGATTTAAAATACAGTTGAGGACATTTTAATTTTGAATTAAGTGTTTTCTGAAAATGCCGTTTGTATTTTGTGCCCCACTGTTTGTTTTTGAAAGGAGTGAGATGAATCAAGAAACTCTGTTGTTTATGTTTTATTTTATGTTATTCCAAGTAAAATTTTGAAGAAAAACTTACTTTTGCAGGTTAAAGGAATGCATTTGAAAAATAAGAATTGCAGCAACTGTTTAAACACTTTGCAATACTTCATAGAGTAGGAAGAAAACCATGCTGCTGCTCATATTGTGCAGTCCATAACATTTGAGTTGCTTTGAGTAGGCAATAATTAGCAATGAAGGAAGACTGTGCACATTAGACTGTGTAAAGTAAATTATTCAGTCACTTAAAGGAATTGTCAGGAAGACTTGTTATGTCCTGTTTTGTATTGAAGCTCAGCTCATGTTGTAAATATTAATTTATTGATAGGATTCAGAAATTACTAGTGCTGATATATTTTAGTAGTAATGTAGCCATGACTTTAGTAAGAAAACGCTTTTTTAATATCTTGTTAATTTAAAAACCAAACCAAAGCAGTGTTCAGTCTGCACAGTGGCCAGTAGGTGTTGCTGCCCTCCTTCCCAAAAGTCCTTTAGTTCTGCACATGTAACCAGCTTCTTATTTCCACTTACTCTGGAACTGGTGGTGCTTCAGAGTATTCAGAGTCTGCCCAGCAGCCCAAGCAATGCCTTAATTATCTTTGCCAGAGAATCCATAAGAGCAGAAGGTCCTTCCGGTCTAAGAGGAGCCATTTCCTTCACATGTACTCAGTCGTAAGAAATGCTGAAAGAACTTGGAGTGATTCCTGAAGATGTGGGAAAGGGAGGAAGGCAAATAAGTTTTCAAGATCTGTAATTTCTGTCAGTCAGAAGTTCAGTTCAGTGGTACAAGTTTTGTTCCAAGAAGGCAGAAAATGTTCTTGCTTAAATATGGAGTGCAAGCACTAACCAAATGCTTGCACTGTGAGGATCTGCATATATAATTCTGTATATTATAAAACAATCTGACTCAGTATTGCCATGGAAAATGTTGGGGTTTTAGCAGTATTTTTACAAAGGACACTGAAGGGATAATTTTATGCCAATGTATCATGATGTTTGCTGTCTGCCTATTTTTAATTAGTCTCTTTTTGTTTTTTGAGTTAGTTTAGCACTGTTGTCACTAAAATGTCATGGTAAACTTGTAAGACAGATTAAAAAAGGAGAAAAAAATAAATTAGTTGCAAAACATGATGGTCATGCTTTATTTCTTGTGCTTTAATGCAAGGGAACATACATTTTGCAATAATAAATCAACTTCTTAGAATTTGTTGATTGCATTTGAAGCAAAACAGTACGTGCTGAAACTAGGCCAGCTGAGAAAGCCCAGATACTTTTCCATAGCTAATAATAATCACTATTACATTTTGTGATAATGTTGAGAGCCCTGAGTCCTGATGCCTTAAGAATATGTATTGTTTTCCATGATTAAAACAAAGAAGGAGGAGGTGTAAATCCTACCTGTGCCGTGGTGACCTTATTTTTAAGCTTCATGGGATGAATTTCTGCCTGTGCTTGCTGCCTCTTGTTATTACTTCATTTTAAATAATAATAATAATAATGATTTATATTTTTTTTAAATAACCACACTGTGTCAACTGCTCTCTTTTTCTGACTTTTTGAAGTCACAGGCAGCCCACCCCTGTTTTTCTGACCAGGAGACTGAAGAAAACATCTTTGCTGTTTGCAATACTGATCATAGCCTGTGGTATTTGTATTAGAGCCTTATTTCTCTCTTACACTGTAACTGTGCTGCAGCACAGCCTGAGGGAGAAGGCATGAGACTCTCTTCGCACTAGTTCAGATATTTTGTGAGGAAAAGGGGTAGCTGTTAGGGAGTCACACTTCCTCTTCAGTTCCAGCTTCATTTTTTTCTGTCCTCTTCTGTCCTCTTATCACTTCACTCTCACTTCCCAGAGGTTCAGCTTCTTTCCCTTAAAGGTGATCTGGAAACAAATGTCGTTTTTACCAGGCATGAAATGTTGTTGTCTTTCATTCCTGGTAATGTGGGCTCAAGCACTGCTGTTGTATTTCTGATCATTGAGTCAGGACAAGTTCTTGGCACGGTTTACAAATTCAGATTTATTTGTAGCCTTTTCTGTCAGAGCATTTTATTTCCCTGTCAGATCAAAGCATAAAATTGCTGATCTTCTTACGGTCCTGCCTTTTCCCCTCTTCGCTGTTGATGTGATGTTAGGACCTGTTTCCTGCCAAAACCTGATGCTTCCAACCACCTGGAAGTGTGGAAACCCAGCTGTCAAATTACACATCATCTGAACACATCTCTAGTTTTTTCATGCTGAAAATCACATTCAAATTGATGAGAATTGGGGGTGGTGGTGAAGCAAGGTGCTAATCAAAGCAACAGATTTTGTGTCTAGGATCTACTAGTGCTAGAACTGTAATTGTATAAAGCCTTAAGCATCAGGGTGACATAAAGCATTAGTGTCAAGCTCCAGTGGGAGATAGATCAGATTTTAAAATTGCCACTGCCCCCTCAGTCTCGCAGTGCTTTCTGTGGCTGTGGTCCAGAACTGAATGTAGCAAGTCTTGGATCTCAGACCAATCTCGGTTTAACAAAGCTGATCCTCCTTTGTAAATCAGTGTATGATGGGCTTTAGAAGGATCCTGGGATATCCACTTTCCCATTTCGGTAACACAGGTCTCACTGTTGCTGTTTTTAAGCCTTTCTACCTTTCCCCAGATCTAGTTTAACCTCACAGACCAACTGCTCCTCGTTCCAGCAGCTGCACTGATGATTTAAAAGCAGCAATGATCTTTTCAACAGAGCTTTTCCAGTACACTTGGTTAGGAAACCACCCCTCCTCAACAAACAGGTACTGTGTAGTCACCAGTTTGGAGAGTTAAAGCCCTGCCAGACTGTGGAGGTTTTGCTCCTGGCTGCTCACTCTGCCTGGTTGCTGATATTCACAGGCATCCTTTAGCTGTCTTTGCAGTGTGCTCTGAGTTAGACTCTGATTGCTTTTGTGAGAATGAGCCTTCACATCTGCAGCAGCTCAGCAAGGGAGAGGCAACAGGAGAAACGGACAAAATGAGAAAAGCAGCCAAGCTTGAGATGCAGCCAGAAGAAAGGCATTGGGAAAGAGCCAATAGGAGAGGCAGGTTTCAAAGAAGAAAAGGAAAATAGGAGACAGGAACAAAAAAAAGTGCACAGAAAATGTGCCTGGTTTAAATCTTGCCATTAGACAGAAAAATAACTTTTCTCGAAGGCGTGCTGATAAAGCTGTAATTGGGAAGACAACTGTATCTTTACCTTTTCTGAAGAAGTTGTATCATAATCAAAACCATAATTTCCAGTGAAATCCTGCAAGAAAGGATTTAATGAGGAAGTTTTTTTTTTTAAAATGGGAAGTTAAATAGACTTTCACTGAAGAGCTTCATTTAATTTGCAGCACTTGGGGGAAAAAAAAAAAAATCAATGTAATGATGTGCCGTAGTAAAACTTTATTCGTGGCAGAAACCAAATCACATAGCTGGGATCCAGAGACTACAGAAACAGAGGAGACACTGTTTTATCTTCTCTAGGAGACTAGTACCTAACTTCTAATAATAATTCATGTCTTTGGGAAAAGAAACCCCTCAACTCTTGCTATTTTTTAAGAAACTTAATGGCAACTGAAAGGGGGGAATGGAGGAAATGGATTAAATGTGTTTGTTTTGATTTTTAGGGGAGGGCTTGTGATAGACTTCTGTTTGTTGAGGTCTTTTTAAGTGTTATATCCTTTAAAATAAATAAATCAGCTGGAACCTGGCTGTACCTGAAGAAGCAAATCAGAAGATAAGTTTTATAAAGATGCTGCCTCCGGTTTCTTTGCAAGTAATAATGAGGAGCTAGTAAAACTAACTATAAAAATTCAGCATTGTGAAAATGTATTGCTTTAGCTTCTTTAGCTATCTGGCTTTATTTGCTGCATATAGCAAATGAAATGAAGGCAGCATGACTTCAAGTGGATATTGTCCTTCTAAAACCTTCTCACAAAGATTTTTCTGGTTTTCAGACCTGTTTAGATAACTTACAAGTTTTTAGTGATTCTTAAGGATTCAAAAATAAAAACTGCAGAATGCAGAAGTTGACTGATAAAAGCCAGCCTTTTGCAGTAAATTATTTACATGGAATGGGAATGAAAGTCATGGATCCTTTCGCTGCATTGTGATGTGCAAATTGCAATTTTGGTTAGAATAAAACCGGAGGAGAAAATGGGACTTTGTGATAAAAGGATTCTATTGTCTTGTGTATTTTGAACAGAAATGCTGTCATGATTTTAATTTCCTACTGATCCTTTTTCAGCAAAACTTTTGTCACTTGTCTTGACTCGTCACGTCAGATCAGTTTTTTCCCTTTTCTGACAATGTGTGACTTTGTTTAGCGCCTGCGTCGCTTCCTGCACTGTCTGCTGCTCCTGTGCTCGAGGATTTTATTTCAGCTGGATCATCAGACACCTTTGTGCCTTTGAAAGCATAAGTTTCAAATTAGGTTATCGTCTGATACCTGGGTGTTACTGTTCTCAGGCCTCTCAGACTTTCCCTGACTACCCTGAGTATTTTTGGGGACTTAAGAGAGGGAGGGGGAAATGGAAAGTCTGGCCACTGCTTAAAGCAGGAATAAAGAGAAGCACAACTGGCCTATTTTAAGGGCTGACATTGTAACTTTATTATTTTTCAGTGTTTTCTTCATGCTGGAGCCTTTCCTGTTTTTCTTAATTCAAATGGTTTTATTTCTTTCTCTGACTTCTGCCACCAAGGATTCTTTAACTTCAAGAAAATGTCAGTGATTACTAACAATTCCTGGCACTTAAAAAACAAATTAAAATTATTTTAGCTACTGGGATCAAAGCCACAAATTTGATTGTTACCCTCCTGCACAGGAGTTTGTGCCAGACTTTCAGAGAAACATCTTATAATTCAAGCAGTCCTTAATTTTGTACTGTATTTGAGAGGATTATTTGGGAAGGACATGGAAATAGAACATATTAGTTGAGACCTCTGATTTTGAGTCATGTGGCCTTAAGTTTCTCCAGCAAGGCAAGCATCTTCCTGCTGCTGATTAGCAGCTGTGACATTTTCATGGACACATGGAATGGTCCACACCTGGAATTCAGGAGCTGACCCTCCAGACAGTTGTTCTGAGTAACGAAACTGCCCAGAGAAGAGTTACTTGCGGGGTAACTTTTTTCATTTAAACCCTTCTGAAGTGTCTGAAACATTTCTTTCCTCCTGTGAAAAATATACATGCTTGGAACTGTTTGGGAATAGATATTGCATGGTGTTTATGTGCACATTTTCAAGCCTAACCTTGATCTCAGCATCAGAACAAGCCGTTGTCTAGACAAAGATCACGGGTGGATTACGGGACCCCATATCTTTCTTGCATTAATCAGGTTAATGACTCATTGCAAACTTCTGCAGACAAGCAATGCGGTAGGGTCCAGGTTAAGACCAAGGAATTCTGCCTCCTAATTTTTAAAATTATGACTAAGAAAGCTCATTTGAATTATTTGTCTTTTGCCACACACAGATAAGCACTATAACTTTACCATACACCTCTTGACTACAGCATCTTCTTAGAATGGTTGAAGTTGGAAGGGACCTTAGAGATCATCTTCTTCCAGTTTTCACCTTTGGTACACGTTCCTGTTTTCTCCAACTGTCAGCTAAAGGGAATATTAGTGAGTGGGTAAGTCATTAGGAAGGGATAACTTATTTTTGTGTGTAGGCAGTTCCATTTCATTCTGAAAGACTCTGAGAGATGTAAGGTTGGGTGGATAACAGAGTTCAAATGAGAAGGCATTTGGAGACATGACCCCGGTTCATGTAGCCAGACGCTTGGATAATTAAAGTTCATCTTTAACTGTGTTTCTTTGGAATCTTTCATTTTTGTAATTGCACTCATTAGAAACATTAATGGTTTTCTGATGACTTGACAAGACGGTATTTTTATGTTTTTCTCTAGTTTGGATTCTGCTTCTTTGAACAGCTGTGTATGGTGTGACTGGGTAAAATGTAACCCTGTGTGCGTGTTGTGTATAAATGTGCATTGTTTGGGTCGGTTAAGCAAAGCCTACCAGAGCATACCTGTGTTTTTGAGGAGCAATGTCAAACTTGAGCAGGGCTGGATCTGGCTTGCACTTAGCCCAAGGCTGGAAAACAGTGGGTCTTCAGGTGGTAATGCAGTAAGTCACAAAGTTCTCTGGCTTGGTTTGAGATTAATGTTTCAATCATGGTTATAAGCAATGATGCCACGCTGCCAGGGGTGGTATTTTATATGGAGAGATAAATTGAAGTTCAACTCTGCGTGTGTGTGTTTAAAACAGGTCGATAACAACTTAAATGGCCTTTATTCTGGCCACTTTACAATCTGCAACATTAGGCTTAATTTATTTTCTTTGGTGAACTTGTTTGCCCTCTGCATTTGCACTGTTGATGTCTGCTGCTTTCCCATTCCAGAGCTGTGTTAAAGGAAGACTCTGTGTTTCATGTGTATTCCTACCGTTGGGATGGAGCATACTTTTCTTCAAACGTTATGAGCTCTTTTCCCTGAGGGGAGGAGGATGGTACTGATCCTGTGTGTCTGAGAGGTACAGCTTAACAGATTGGCCAAATAATCCATCCTGAATTGGAGAGTGAATAATTTTTAATACCCCTTATCTCACATAGATTTTTGTGGATATTCATCTCAGCAAACGAACTTTGCATTTCTAAATATTTAGAGCAGCATGTTCGTTCAGGTACAGCATACTTGAATCTTAATATTCTCCAAGTTTCTCCACGTTTCTCCAGGTTTCTGTGCATGTGGGACTTTGGTTCCAGGCTTATTTAAACAAACATTTAGCGCTTGTGTGCGGACAACACTAATTGCGTCTGACAGTCACAACTGGGAATAACATGGAGGAAATAATAGTTCTTGACCAATCGCTAAAACACAGGAAGTCCTGGTGCCATAGGAAGGGAGAGAAACTCACTTTTCATTTCCTTTCGAGTCCAGTGTGTTCAGATTAACTTTAAAGGGAGCTGAGGTGCAGCTCTGAGGATTTAGGCTTCAATCGTGTGGTGCCTTCGTGTGGAGCCCGGCTCAGCAGGCAGTGCGGCACCAGCCAGGGGAGCTCTCACAGCTCAGCTGCTGGGGATCCTATTGCAAATTAAATATGAAACAAGGATGCATTTGGGTTTGCATGGGAAACTTTTAACACAGTCATTCAAGAGGGCTTTCTCGGTGCTCTGAGTATTTTAAATCACAATACAGATGGAGGTGGTAGCTCATCTCCGAGCTTTCAGAAATAACTCGTTTCTTTTGCTGTTTTAAAGAGAATTGGTGGATTTTTACCATTCTCATGTTCGATAGTTTTAATTTTCTGTATTACAGGCTTTACATTTTCAATTCAGCAAAGTTTGCTGTTATTCAGTTACCTTTTCTTGGGGGGTGTATAAAATATCCTACAAACAAATATTTTCATTGTGCTCAAAACATGTTCATATATTCTCTGGGTTTTTTTAAGATAAAAGATACAGTTAAAATCACATATCCTTGTACAGGGAAGTTGAGTTGGGATGTCTGGAGGTTTTTTAAGGACCTTTAGAATTACAAGTGAAAATCTATTTAGATTTTAGTGAGATTTAGCCATCCAAATATCCTCCTGTAGCATGAGACCTTAACTTTTTTTGCCAGAGTCCTTAAAACCATGATATAAAATCACACTGGTTGTGATGAGCTCGAAAAACAATGTTGAATTTTGTTGTGATGGTGTTGCTGTACAGCTCACTTACACTTACAAACTAGAGCATGTGAAGGATTTATCACAACATTGCATATATTCACACAATTCAGTATTTTTTTAGGACTCTTGGGGAAAGTAAACTTTGAGTGAATTAAAAAGTGATAAGTATCTTAGTGCTGATGTTGCAGGTAACGAGCTTCCATTAGATGAGCTGATTTTCACGGAGTACAGCTCATGCATAGTATCTATTTAAAATTTAAGATGATTCAGGCTGAAACACTGAATTTGTTCAAAATCTCAGGGTAAACTTCATTTTTACAAAGGGCCCTCAATTTAAGGAGTTTTTTCTTCCCATATATGTCCCTTCAGTGAGCTCACTGGGCTGAGCTCCTTGCAGGTACATTTGGTCCATCTCTGGTGAGGTGAACTCCCATCACATCTCCTAGATCCCACACTATAATGTCACACAGATGGGATGCTGGGCTACAGCCGTGGTCCTAAAAACTAGCCCTGCTGCCTGGTCAAAGGCAAAATGCCCCCACTGGGGCATTTTGGGAATGGGAAGTGAAGAATGTCAGATGAAATTGGAGGTTGAATTTTGGATTATCAATTATCCACATGTCCTGTGTGTGGGATATGTGTCCTGTGCCCTGCCGTGGCAGGCTAAGATTTTCTTGGGTCACAGGCTCAGCCAAGCAGGGTTGCTGCAGGACTCCTCACAGGAGACATCCAAGGCAATCCAATGAAGCAGGAAACAGTGCTGATGAGGAGGTGATATTTTACGAGAAGCTCGGTCTGCTGTTGAGCCTGGCATATTTCAAATGAGATGAAAAATTAAGTCCTTGCCACTTGTGGTGATTAAAGCCCCGGTGGCTCACTTTTCAAGAGCAGCATGTTAGCCCTGCTGGCGTGGATCCAGTTGGGTTATAGAGTTCTGCCAGCCTAAATGCCCCGAGCAGTTTCAAATTCGTGGAGGGGAAGCCGCTGGGCGCTGTTCTGTGCCACCGAGTAGTCGCCACAGCCTCCCAACCACGGGTCCTGCATTTCAGCAGCAATGGAAGTGATGATGAGCTGAGCCCAGGTCCCGTTCCCTGAAAGCATCCAGCAAGCATAGCTTTTTCTCTTTTAAGGGTAAATCCAGCAGTGCATGTGTGTTTCCTAGGTTAGCATGAGACCTGTATGTGTGAATGATGGTAAATAAGTGCAGGGTTGTTATGCTCTCCCAGGAAAGGGAGTAGAGCCCATCCTGGTATCAGATCTGTGTTTGCAGAGGAGAGAACCGTGTTTGATTCAAAGGTGCTTCCGGAACACTGAAGAAACTGATACAAATAGAAGTGTTGATTCTTTTTATCTAAATAGTTTGCCTCCTTTCTCATGTGTATGAGAGCTGCTTTTGTTCATAATACAGAGAATAATTTCCATGTGATATTTTTAGCAGTCAAGGTATAGAAAAGGTGGTGGACTTTTAGAGTGGTTAAATGCAAAGAGCCAAGCAGGGGGACAACTGGTTTTAATCTGCTGTGAGAGAGAGGTGTGGGATGTGGGAAGGTGCTGCTGGCAGTGCCACCAGGAGAATGGATGTTGGGGTTAAATAACTTACAGTAGGATTTCTGTAAAATAGAATCGTTCTTATCAGCCCTGGTGGAACGGCCAACACTTGTGCTGCTCTCAGACTCCAGTGTTACACATGTGCTTGTGCTGTGCTGTAGCTTCGGCCTTATCTAAATGGAAAACCCCTTCCAGCTTGAGAACAACTTAGCAACTTTTCAATATCAAAAAGAGCACATTATACACAACACATGTACAAGACTCAAAGGAACATGTATGCTGCCTAAAGTTTTTGGAGCCAGCCTGTGTGTGTGCTAATCTCCTGAGGGTTCATTGCTCCGAGCTTTTATCGGGAGCAAAGGGAGGCAGAGCCAGAGACTTCTGTGCACACTGCCTCTCCATCTGAAAGAACCAGCTCCTTTTTCCTTAGTTCAAGGCAATGCTCCCAGAAGTGTGTGTACATCATTCCTATCAATGCAGTCACAGGACTCTGACTTTCTTTTTAAGTGAAAATAATTGAAAATGTTTCCATTCCCTATTGTTAAGCAGCGGAGGAGGTTTCTACTACAGTCTCATTGTCTTAGATCTGTTTCTTAGTGCAGCACATCTTTGCATTAAGCTGTTTTTACCTTTTAATGTCATTTAGAAGAGATGAAATTTATTGGTAGTATCTCAGGGGAAAGATTCTAGATGCTGGTTTTCTGAGGAAAAGCTTAGATATGAATTAAAAACCTGTTTGCTTCTGCTTGTCACAAGCTGACTGCAGGTCAAACTCCTCGGAGTTACTGCAGCCTCTACATGTCCAGTTTTGCAGTTTCTTTGCTGCCTTAATTGGTGTAAGTTTTGCCCTCCCAGATGATCTTTTCTGAAAGGGCAGGGAGATGAGGGAACAGGCGAGCTCCAGAGGGAGAGATCCCGGCAATAAGTCGTGTCCACTTAGTATCACATTAACAGGGAGAGAACACACCAGCGATCAGGTAACACCTAAACACTGTTCTCCAGAATTAGGTGACTTTGTTTCCTTACCTGCATTTAGTGTTCCAGCACCCCACAAAGGTCGGGGTTACTTTTTGAACAGCTGCATTAGTGCCATTCTTCCTCTGAATAGTCGTTCATTTCTTTCTGTAGCGTTAAAAAGGAGCTGTAACCTTGTCATATTAATGAGCCAAAGCTTTGTTAAACCTGGAACCTCTCCTGGTCAGAGGTGGCATGGTACATGAGCATATTTAAGGCAACTCAATTTCTGTAAGAAACAGTGTGTGCAAGGAGAAGTCTTGCTTCCTCGTGCAAAGAGCTGGATTCCTAATTACAATGGAGTTGACGAAGAGTGACATTTGGCAAAAATCCAGAGCAATACTCAGCCTTGTTGCCTCCTGCTGCAGAGTGAGACACCTGAGCTGTCCTGTCATCACACCTGCTGATGTAATATAAAGAAAGTTGTATAAATACAAGTGGAGATTTTAAAGATTTTTTTTTCCTCCCTCCTTTACTTGAGAGCATATTATTGCTATACTTATCAAGGATTTAAATTTCTTTAGTGTTAACTCTCTATATTGAGTTATATCACACCTACCTTCACTGTGCTGATGCAGTATCAAGGCTAAAACTATTTATTCTGCAAACCCAAGTCACTTCTCTCCAGTTTTTGTTTTGCCTTTCATGTGTATGTCTCATTTACAGCATACATAGCAAAATATGTGTTCTTTAAATAACAGCATGACCTGGTTACATATGGCAAAGGAAATAATACAAAGAAAAGATCTAGACTTTCCCTAATCTGAGTCCATATAGCATCTTATATTGCTATGTGTTACGTGGTTATAAAATGCATGGCAAAAGTGGAATATTTAAGTTGGTTTATATATATATATATATATATATATAAATATACAAATTAGTAGCAAATTTTTAAAGTTTAGCATCACTAAAAATCTAGTATTAATATTTATTGCCTTTTAATTAAAACTAATTAAATATGTTCATTTCTAAGTTTACTTCAAATTGCTTCCTAGCTCTTCTCACTATCACTGTGTCTTTTCTCACCCAAAAAAAAAAAAACAAAACAAAGGAACACATATCCAGAGAGAGGGATTGCTTGCACATCACACACAGGCTCTAGAATGGAAACTTCAGGAGGGAAGCCGAGAGGAGCCAGACGAGCACATGCAAGGAAAATTAAATGTTTCAGGACAATCTGAGCAGTGGGGATCAGATAACTACAGATACAGTGGTGTATCTCCTTGGAGGTTGGATTAGTAGTTACTCTGCAGTAATCTCTAGTAAAGAACAGGAGCTTAGTGTGTGATACACCTGGCACAGTTTGGAGCATGAGGTCCAGAGGTTCACTGCTAGAAATCCTTGGGAGACAAAAAAAGGAGAGACACCACAGTGCAGCCACAAGGTGACTGCTACAGATGCTGGAATTTGAGGGAAATGGCAAATAACTAAAATACTAATCCACAGTGTTGAGTTGAACCAGAGCCATCAGGGCACACCAAACTGTTGACAATGTCAGCTTGGACTTCTGTATTCAGAGACTACATTTTTTTTCGCTCGATTTTCCTTGCTAGATCACCTAAGGAAGAGCAGGAATCCCTGCTGAGAAGCAGAATACATCAGTCCAGGTGGACTGCCATGTTAAAAGACTATACCAGGCTGCCATCTGAGCAAGGATTTGGGATACCTGAACACCACTGTCAGTTTAAACTGGTTTGCAGATGTCCTTTGTCCCTGCAAAACAAGGGATTCGGTCAGTGTTAGGAGTCTGTTAATGAGACAATTGTACAGAAAATCTATGTTCCCCTGGTTTTTCACTTCACTGATCTTCTAGATATCATGGAAAATTAGATATTTTCCTCTTTCCTCTTCAAACTCGATGTTTTCCAAAAAAAAAAAACAACCTGTGTTTTGCAAAAACACAGCTGTGGTTTTCCACCACAGTTATCATATCTCTTTTGCTGCTTAATGCAAATTCAATAATCATATTGGTTCAGACTTATGCACTGACTGCATCCGTGTTTTAACAGTAATATTTTACAAATCACTGCAGAAGTGCGTGGGCTGCACACCATTTTCAGAGGAATTTCCAGCTTGAAAGCATGGTGTTGTACTTTATTTTAGCTAGAAAATCCCGAGGTGTAAAAGCCCAAAAGCTCTGTATCACTCTTCTCCCTTCAGATACCACACGTGCAAAAATTTTACAGCATCGTTCCAAGCCTCAAGTTGAGAGAAGTTATGACTTAAGGCTATTGGACATGTAGTTTTCAGACAGCTGCAAGTTCTGCTATTTTTAAACACTTCTTCACATGCAACAAAAGCTCTAGTTATTATGCACAATAATATATTCAATAAACTTTGATTTAAAACATTTTTTATATTTTAGCTGCGTTTTGCTCGTAAGAAAAGGAGCGTGGAAGGAAATATTACATGAACTCAAATACCTGAAGTCTTACGGCAACTTTCTCGCAGAAATTCAGCTCCTAAGTGGAATCCAGACATAAGATGTTGTATTTCTAATAGATACAGTTGGTTTGGGGTATTTTCCCCCTGAGAAATACAAATGTTTGAGGCATGATTTAAAATGGAAATAACCTCGTAGCCTTCACCGTGGTGTCACTGTGTAATCTGCTACAGTTAAACCATTCAGGGAGATAAAATAGGTTCAGTGCAGCTATCAGACAGGATCTCACAGTCTTTCTATTTAAATGTGCTTCAGTCTTAATGCAAAGGGAGCACATATATATATGCCTGTGATGTTACTGAAAGGGACTAAAGAGTCTAAATACTGTTGGTGCTCAGTGAGTTTTGGTTTCTCTGTTAACCCATGTTTTTGCAAAGCTCATATACTCTTTCCCCCATCTCAACTATTACATGTATTACTTTGCTAAACTGGCATGTTTAGGGATGGGGGTTTTTTTCCTCCCTTTAAGTTCAGTTTTTCCAGCATTTTAATTTTTCCTAAACCCCTTCAAATTTATGTGCCATTCTCCCAGCTGGAAGTGGAATCTGATTTTTACAAACAGTTCTATGCTGTTTCTATGCAGTGTTGTGGATCTCTGAATTGTAAGACTGACCTAAATGCTAAATACCAAGACTGTCAAATGTGCTCCACCTTTTCTCTGCCTGTGCCTCTTATTAGTAGTTCCCACTCCTAAGTATTCCATGCTTCTCTACCTGATTAACAAGTTTCTTAAAATGCATTAAATATGTTTTTCCTGCATGCCAAGCAGCTTACATTGTTTTAAGCATAAGAGTTTATTTATGCATCTGTTTCTCAGAACTGTCCTTCTCTGTAAACGTTTGTGCAGCACTTTTAGCGTTAACACTTTCTGACAAGTTCCATTCAGTGGGATCACCCTTGTTTTTGGAATATACCACAATAAGAGAATGCCTGAATTATGTTATTTTGGTTCCTTCCTAACCAGCTCTTTCCAGTTCTTCATTACCACTTGCCTGCATTCTTTTCAGCATGTTTAATTTTTTTGTCCAAGACTTTTCAAGTAAGATTCTGTGATACTGTCAGATGTCGAACTTTAAAGCTTCTATTATAGTTTCCAGTTATCTATTATTTTTGTAGTTCTTTCAGAAGAATCTGAAAATTGATCAAGTTATCTTTTTTTTTCCCTGTCTAATCTTGTAGTGGGTTTTTTTTCCTTAATACATCCTAATTCTGTTGTGGGTGAAAGTGGTAGTTGTTCAGGTCATTCTTTTGAAGTGTGCTTATATTCTGGACTTACTGATAATATTAATTAGATACATGTAATAACAAGCAGCTTTAGTAATTAGTGAACTCCTGATAGAGACAGCACAATAGTTTGAGACATGAATTGTCTCAAGCAGCAAGACAAAATTATACAAATGCTCTTCATTTCAGTGTCTAAGCAATGTTTCCTGCTATGTGCGTATTTCTCAGGTTTGGGATACAGACTGTGTGGTACCAACTGGCTGTTCATAATTCTGGAACTTGGTAGTGAGGGTTAAAAACTGAGGCTACTCAGAATGAAAAAAAGGCAAAGCAAAAATACAACATGATGGGTTTCCATCACTGAACAAGCTTTTTCTTTTCTGCAATTTTTATTGCAGAAATGTGAAGTTATTATTAAGTGAGCAGAAGCAGCCGAAAATGGAAGCTGTTCAAGAAGTTCCAAAAAGTCAGCATAAAGTGCAGAGACAGAGAGAGGCTTTAAGTGTTTGCAGTTTGTATTTCCATCCCTGTTCTCCATCCTGGAAGCTTGCCCTGGGTTCGTACTGTGGACCAGCTGCACGTGGTAGCTGACAAAAGGATGTGGCTGTAACCCGTGGCTGCCCTTACAGGGAAATATTTTTCTCTTAGAGTTCTTGCTAAAGAATAAAAAGCAAATAATTTTCAGTCTTTTCTCACTGGAGTTTAATTTTATTTCTCCAGTTTGTGTTTCTCTGAAAAGGCAAAAAGGTTTTCCTTGCAGAGCTGGACAGTGTAGGAGTCTTTGTTAGTTTTTCTGTCTGGTTTTATGTCCAAACTCGACAGCTGCTGTGGCCCAGATTTCTTAGAGGTTTAAATGTTTACATCTCCTTAACATGAAAAAAGTTTTGATATGTATGTTGACACTGTTGCATCAGTGCTAACTGCATTTTTTTTTACATCAAATAACAGATTTACTATTATATCCAATTATTTCCCCCCATTAAACCTGCTTATCTTGGCTTACATACGCCTTATCCTAATTTTCAGTAAGAGTCATCAGTTTCTTTAGAGGTGAAACCTGGTGTGAGATATTGAGGGTACAAGGAACAGAAATAACAAGGAAGAATGGCTGAAAATGCTTAAAGTTCAGTTTTACTGGGAATAAAATGTTAGGGCAGCAGATAGTTTTATTGTTTGGGTTTTTTTAATGAACAACTGGCTTAATTTTTATAACAAACTTTTGTCCAGGTGGGTAAAAGGACAGCAAAATGTGACCATTTTTCCAGTGGAGCAGGATTTTAATCACCTCGATCAGATCCATACAATGAGCTTTCCGAAGCTCGGGTAGGGAGAATGCAGAAAGCTGGATGTGGCCATCAAAGGTTGGTTTGACCAGCAGTGCTCAGGGTCTTCCTGGGCATCTTCTCTTGCTGCTTTTGCAGCGCTGAGCAGAGTGTGTTGTTAACAGTGTTTGTTACTGTTGTGTGTAAATCTAAAAGAGCAAGTATAATATTAAGGTACCAAAAAGGTAAGATGTTCCCTCTAAGCATCTCTTAGCAAAGTTCCCACAGTCACATTTAGCTTCCCCTCTTCAAGTTACTTCTTTGTGTTTTTGGTGATTCTTCTCTGTTTTCTCAACTTTCAGATTTTGTTCTGAATCTTTTGGAAATCTTTCAGAGGAGAGTGATGCAGTTTGGATTTGTTTGATAACCATCACTGTTTGGCAAGAGACTTCTACCTACATGCAAATTATTTACACTCTGAAAAGAGCGTTTTTTGAGTTACATTTTTTCCTGAGTTTAGCTAACAATTTAATTTGAAAATAATATGCTCCTCTTGTTCCTTTTCATTAGATGTCCTGTTGTAGGTTTGACTTTTTTTGGAGGGAGGAGAGGTGAGATTTCAGTACCTTTCAATAATTTTTAAATCCTCCAATTTATAGCATCTCCTTGTGCTAAAATTATATTCATAGAGAAAACTTTATTTCCCTTATTGACCAAAGTTTAAATGTGCTGACTCCATTAACTTTTACAGGAGTAATCCATGGGTAAAAGGTTCTCCATGTAGTGCTTAGTTAGTGATACACTGTTTTAGAAGATGTTTCTTGAATTTCTTTACTGAATTTTAATAAAAAAAGTCTGTCTGTAAGGTCAAATCTAACATTCTATCACTGATTTTCATTTTGTAGAAAATGCAACTGTAAAGAAATAGTTTGAGGCAATACATAAATCTATGGTAAAAGCATACATTTCCTCTTGGAAAAAAAATCTGCTTTGCATATTTAAACCTGAATTCACCACCATAATAAATATTAATTACAAAAGCTGCAACTGTACATTCCAGCTATTGGGATAGCTTAGCACACAGAAATGAAGGCATTCTTCCTCATTTTCATTGAGCAGAGAGCTAAATATCCTGACCAAATTCTAAAGAAACACTTTTAGGGCAGGAGGCAAGATTTCTGTGATTTGGGGAAGGCTGATTTGTAAAGTGCCTGTTGAGTGCTGTGAAATCTGTGCCATAGATATAATAAAGTGAGTGGGGCACATGGGGGAAGGTGGGTTTGCACTCTCCAGTTTTAGCTTGCTTTGACATCTGCACATCCACTCTGCCTTTCCATAGGAATCCGTGGACAGATTGCTTCCTAGTAAAATATGGTTTCAGGTTTTTTCTCCCTGATTTAAAAAAAAAAAAAAGGAAAAAAAAGTGTGTTTGTTGAGGGGAAAAAAGAAAAAACTTGCTCCTGAAATGGGCTTACTCGTTCTATAAACAAATGGAATTTTCACAGGCAGTTTTCCAGTTTGTATGGGCAGCACTGATCATTTGGAGGGTGCCAGGCACTCCTGCCTCCCGTTTCCTCCCTTCTGACAGCTCCAGCCTTCCGTTTCTCCTAATTGTAGTGAGTGGCAGCAGATATTGGGGAAGGGAGAGAGAGCTGGAAACCTGGTGTCTTCTGAGATGAGTCTCAGAGATCAGAGGAAACTCTGGAAATTTACTGGCACATAAACCCCAGGTGTCAAATTAACTTGGGTGCCTGATGTGTCCCTCTGTGGCATCTGAATTGAGAATTCCTGATAATCTGGAATTCCGGATGAGTGAACAGGTAGATCTTCAGTAAGTTAGGATGTATAGATTCATGTTCTCTTTGATTTTTTGTTTGCTGTTTTGATTCCACTAACCTGCTTCAAATCTCTGTAGGAAAAGCAGGTGGTCTGATCTTCCCATTTTTAGCTTAAAAAAATCCTCAATTTAACACTGAGAGGAAGAAAATGCTTTTTGCCTTCATTGCTTGCTGGATCTCTAGCATTTTGCACACTGAACTGTCAAAGCTCTCACAATACTTCATTATTGTGATTATTCAGAAGACTATGCAATCATCTCCCAAGTTTTGTTTGCAAGGAGATGAGCTTATTCCAGGGAATTTTTGTGAATCGCAGCATGTTGGATTTTCTTAGAAATGCACACTGAATTTAAAAGTCTTCCTTTGGGGAATTAAAAGGAATAACTTAATGCAGTTAATCACTCCTGGCACTACCTCTCTAAAACAACTGCAAGGCACTGGATTGAGATTTTAGATTGTACAACTGTCCTGCAAAATTAACATTCCTTTTAGAAAGCCAAAACCAAGCCACCTACAAGCAGGATATTGCTTTAAGGCTACAGATTTAAACAGGCAGCAAGTGGACCTTTAGGGTCCAACAGTAGCAGTAAATCTTCCATCATTTGCATTGTATTTTAAGTAAGCAAATTCCTAAACGTTTTTGTTTAGCTTGAACTCATGGTAATATTACACATCCTTGATATTGCATTATTAATATGTGCTTTTTTATTGTTGTTATTACACTGGTGTGGCTTAAAGCAATTTTATTACCTCCATTTAACCTTTGGTGTGCATTACTGTAAGTATGTATATTGATATATAAGTATATATACATATACTGTAAGTATATATACTTATATATATACACCCTAGTATATATATACTTATATATAATTAAATATATGGAGTGAGTGGGGGCTCACCTGCTGTGACAGGGTCTCTCTTGAGGGGGGAAGGTAGATTTGTAAAAATGAGGCTCACAACACAGATTTGAAAGTGAAGCAGTGTGTGAGGACGGGTGCCTGACTCCTCATCAAGACACACATTTGGTCTCAGCCCTTTCTACACTGCTGTGTTTAAGCAACTAATTTTTCAACACAGTTAAACAAAATATTCCAGCCTTGCTGACATAAAACAGAGGCCACAGGGAGGTAGAGCTGGGTGGAGAAAGCCCAGGGTTTGTCGCAGCTTGTGGTAAATAAAAAGGCTGTCAGGGTTGAAAAGAACTCATATATTTCTTTGAAATTAGCAACACTTTTGGTACTCTGAGCCCTGAAGGTTTATACTGAGTTTTAGCACCCTGATTTCAAGCCTTCGTGCTCAGTAAATATTGTGGAAATCGGTGTTTGTATCAAAGGCTGAGCGAACATCCCGCTCTCGTCCTCCAGCATCTCCAGCTAGATGAGTGTCTGATAGTTTACCACCCTCTCAGGAGGCTTGTGAGGTGATGGAAAAGTTGCTGTGATCTTCAGGATGTGCAAAAAAACCTCACCTCGGGACTGCCAGCCTGCATTTGTGTTTTACACTGTTGTTCTCTGTCATTTGAAACCACTTAAATTTAAGATTTCTCAAGAACGGGGGAGTTTTTTTGAATTCCTGCTTTTAAAATGAAAGCAGGAAGATCCCCCAGTTTTATAAAAGGTATCACTGAGGTAGAAAGATGTGACTTTTAGCTGAGTCTGTGTTGGCCTCTCGCTCCTCTGAGTACCGAGAGAACGCAGAGTCTGCAGGGAAGAGGAGCCGAGTTTCAGGGAGCTGCTGGTAGGAAATAGTCTTCTACAATTCATGGCCATTTTGGCATCGTGGGCTTCCTGCAGCCGTAAAATTATCTAAATTCTATGGCTACAATCTAATCTGAAATATCTACGTGCTTGTGGCTGCAGGTTTTTTTCAGGTGATGAACCATTTGCCGGTTAATCATTAGAGCTATTGAATAGCTCGTGAATTTGGGGAAAAGGCAAGGCTCAGACTTTCAAAACTGTGGTTCACTTGTGTTAGTGGAAATTCTTAAAACTTTGGTCAAAAGGAAAAAAAAAAACTTAAAGTGGAAGCAAATAACTCTTCTCTCTTTTTATTGTCCCGGATTAAGGTAGGAAAGCCGAGGGGTGATTTAAGAATAAAACAACTGTGTTTTCTTAAGAAAAAAGGAGCAGTGAGGGAGATGCCAGGAATTTCTATGCTACACTTTTCAGTTGTGCTTAGATCCTTTGCCTCCCATTTCTGTTTCCCCTTTCCCTTTTCCACTTGGCCATCTGAAACTGGAATTTTGAAAAATATCACTCCATCTCCCCTCGGTGCTTGGATGGCATTTAATTTGCTGGTTTGTTGTCAGGAGCCAGACAGCAATATTTTGGGATGTAGTTACCATCCAGAAAAAATTCCTATTGAAATGTATCGAATAATGAAACCAGTTTTTTTAATTTGCTTTAGATTATTTTGAAGCCTGTTTGCTTTCAAAGGTGTTTTCAGTATCATACAGTTGTATCTGTCAGAATGCAAAAGCAAACTAAATTGAATCTTGGGAACAGCAGTGCTTTACTACAGTTCCTAAACAATTTAGTCTTTGGGAATATCCTTGTTAGATGGATCTTGTGAGTGAGACAGAAGCGATTCAGACCAAAGATGTTGCTTTTTGAATGTCTTTGAAATACGACTGTCTTTGAAATTATTAGTTGCAGTATCCTTCTAAAACCCTCGCTGAATGCAGCGCTGCACTGGATATTTGACACAGTCATCCTGCAGAAAGTTGGCTTAATTGGTTTTTGTGAAGTGCCTAATTTTAGGTAGAAACGATCCCAAAATAGCGATGCCTGGTTGTGTGTCCTGGGTGGTGTTGGGATCACTAATCCCGCACTATTTCGGTGCCTCGGCAGAGGGCACTGTTGGAGCATTAAAGGCGCTTGAAAGGCTCATCTCCAGCTTTTCTTGATTTTTTTTTTTTTTTTTTGGAAAGTGTTTAATGTTCTCCATGTAATTAAATTCAGTTCCCTGTATAATTAGCAATGGAGCCTTATTCTTTGTGCCACTGCTGTGGATAGTATTATTTTTGTCTCTATTTGCCTTCAGTCAATGCAAAATACTGTTGCCTATCAAAAAGGTAGAAAGTTTTATTGCTGTCTCTCAAAACTAAGTGATATTTAAAGGTGGAAATAGAAAACTGTGGAGTTAGTTTCATTTAGTTGCTGAGAGTAAATTGGAAACCTCTAAAATTCCTGCTCGTGGCTCAGGAAGGAGCAGAGTAAATGTGCCATAATAATTTTACCTTTGTATCTGAATGTGTATTACAGTATTTTTGAATTGTCAGTACTTGCAGGTTGTTAAAAATATATGTGAAAACACATAATATTTAGTTATGTGTGAAACCTATTGATTTTATTTGGCAGATTTTTTTTTCCTCTTTTATTTGTTTTCCTCTATCTTTACAAGAACTTGTCCTGCATTGGTGCTGTTTAGCATATTGAAATATTAATTAGAGTGATCAGCCATGGTTATTTTTCATTAATTGCAAACGCAAAGTAATTACTGTGACCTAGAAATAGTTTCCTTGTCCAAATTCCTGTAAACATCCTATTTTTTTTATAATCTATGATGACCAGCTGCAAAACACTGTGTTACAAAGAAATAATTTTCTGAGATACTGGAGGACTTAACGCTGACGTTACATTAGAATGCTCCTACTGCTTGTAAAGGGAAGGTAGTTGGAAGATGGAGGTCTATTAATATTCTGGTGTGTTTGGCTCTTAAATTGGCAAATACATGGAGAATTAATTACAAAAAGCATGTTGTAGTTTTCTTTCAGGAAGTGCCTCTTTGTCCGTAACTGGTTGAGTTACACGAACAACCTGGAGAAGTTTGCGTTAGAGATCGAGGGATACGCTCTGCCGCCGACTGGCAGGATCCTCCTGCCTTCATTTCAGAATCAACCACACAAGACATCTTTTCCAAAAATCTCTGTTGCCTTAGAAATAGTGGGGAATATTTTTTTTTCCCCTAGTAGAAAATGTTAATTAAGTCATCGGCAGCCGAGCGCAGGCGGATTGTGAGGAAAGGAGCACCAAAGAGTTTGAAATGAAAGCGTTCGGTGCAGATCCCTACGGCTCTTTGCTTCCACGGGAAATCCCAGGGTTGGAGCCTGATCCTGACCTTGCTCCTGCTGTGGACCCTGAGCCTGGGTGGTGGTGCAGTGTCCGTAGGGACAGAGCCGGCAGCAGGGTGGGTTCATGTCTCAAGGCCAAGCCGCTGTCTGCAGCCACCGCTGGGATTGCAGCTGGAAACAGCAACTTGAAATAACAAAGGGAAAAGTTGGTTGGGTTCCTTCTTAGCACAGCTTTGACTTTCAGAAACAGAGGCAATTGCCTCCAAATAAAAAGCTACTCAGTAATATTGCCCTGCAGCCCATCTGTGTCGTATATTTTCTAAGGGGATTAATACAGTGCCCAAGAAGACTCTAATTAAATATACATATTTGTTTTTTAAAGCTTTCATATGGGTTCTTATTTATTAGTGTCTCTTTACATCAGCTTGGTAGGGTAATACTCAGGCAAATTCCTGTTTTGTCTGAAGCATTAATACTGATGTTCTGCTCCTGTATCATCCCTGTAGCTGTTATCTGTTGTATGTTTTCCCCACGAGAGGCTATCGCAGGTTTTTAGTCCAGACTGTTTGTATTCGACAAGGTCAAGATAAGTTTTATCTCTATAGATAAGTCAAGTGCATTAGGATCGATACAGTTACAGTAAAATACATTGGCAATATTTATTGCCAAGATCCTAATGAATTTTTAAAGCTTGGAAGACTCTCTTAGTGGGGTGAGGATGCCCTAAACCGTTGTTTGTGAAAGGGCCTCTGCAATTATACAGTTAGGTACTTTTTGAAAATAAAAATTTGTACAACTTTATGTTTTTTGACAGGATGGAGAAAGCTCCACCTCCCCCAAATCCCAACAGATTCTTAGGACACAGTCAAAATAAGTATTTATTTTCCATTCACTTGGGTGTCTGTTTAGGGATTTATGAGGCTTATCCACAAGTTACCTGTTATGATTATAAAATTGGTCTATTTTTAATACACTAACAGTTGGGGTTTTTTAATTTTACCTTCTATTTTTTATTGACAAGATAATTGTCTTTGTTTTGGCTTTGACAGAGTGGCTTTGGCCAGTTTCATTCATGATATAAATTTCCCTAGGTACATATTTATGCAGTTAAATCAATAAGTATTTCATAATCTCTCTAAATACTTATGTAACTTAATAATTCCAGCCATTATGATGCATCTACTTAAATGTGTATTTTATGTAGGGCCATTTAAAAATGCAAATTATAGGGATTATTTTCCTTCAGGCTTTGTATTTTTCTGTTGCATCAGATAGAGAGTAAGAAAATTAACCCACAAAAAATCCTGCTAAAGTAATAATGAAGATCTGCCTTCTATCTGGTAAAGATAATTTGTTGATAAGACCCCATGGCTCGCTTGAACTCGTTTTGCTTTCTCCGTTTTCTGTAGTTGATCTTTTAAGCCACACGACACAGCCATGCTAAGGCCTAAGTTAAGCAGAAAGTTTTCACCTTTGCCACAGTCACCTACTTCTGGGCCTTTTATTAATTTGTCATCTTTTGTAGGTCTGTTTTCTGCCCCTCCTGGCTCCAGAGCACCCGAAGATTGCGTCTTTATATTGTTAATACTTTGAAATTCAAAATCGGGATGATAATACTGTGTTGGGGAGCTGCTGTGTAGCTTCTCCTCGTCTTTACCACGGAGGTTTGATACCTGACACTTTTAATTTAATTTAATTAGGGAGGCAGAACCCCATCTTGGTGTTCATTAAGGGGATTATTCATCAAAGTTATTGCTTCCTTGATGGAGAATAACAATATCACTCGCAATGGCTGCTGTTGCTCTCATAACTGTATTACTTTCTACTATTTTTCTCTCCAGGGCTTAGTACTTAGTCTCTTTATTTGAAAATTTTAAATTGAGGGAAGCGTAAACTTCTGGTATAGCAAATTCACCAGGGTCACATTTATTTTAGTGTAGTAGCTTTATGTCATGTAAATGCTTTGTGGAATTATTTTTTTTTCTGCTTTTTATTGGTTCTCTGCGCTGTCTTTAAATATTTGTATTTCTTTCAAGCTCAGCTGCACTTCGGCTCGGGGCCTGAGGTTTCTGGCTGCCTGTTTGCTGATGTAGCTGAACTCTGCCGTGCCGAAATCCTGCAGAGATCACTGTAGGGAGGGAGCCTCTCTGGAGCAGGGAGTCACCACGGGCTTTGCTGGAACAGAGTGGAAATCTAATGTAAAATTAATAAGGGGAGGGTGGGGGAGAGCAGACTGTTTGCAAAAGTTATCTTTTGTAATGCAGCCCTAATCAAATATTCAGAAAATGGCAGCTTTAAAAAATAGAACGATTGTCCTTTTAAAACATGACTAGTTTGGTTAATTTACCCCCAAGTATCCGGTGTCTGTGACTCTGAAAAACCCTTATCTACTAAGGGGGGGAAAAAGAGCATTGCAGAAAAGGTGACAAGTTTTCGCCTCTTTCCTCAGAGAACATTTTAATTCCACTTTAATCAGCCTGCCAATAAAAGAGTACTTGGCTTTCAAGGGGAAACAAATCAAAATATGCATTTATCACTCACGAGGCAGAATTCAATCGCTCACAACTGATGAACTCCAAAAGGAATGAAACTAGTACTATCATGCTGCCTTGGTGGTTTGCTTTGTACTATCAAAGAACTGGTACTATCTTTTCCTGCCACATCCACTGTTTGTCTGTCATCCCTAATTATGGCCTTTCAAAAGCAACGCTTCATAATTGCTGTTAATGATTAAAATAAAAAAAAAATTTTGCATCTAGATAACCAAACTAGTGTTCTGCAGTGTGCAGATTTGTGTGTTCTGCAGCTGCCAAAATAACTTAAAAATAATGCAAAAAAAAAAAAAATTAGCCAAGAGATGAGGCAGAGGAAAGAGAAAGAGGTTGCCAAGTGGTGCTGTCAGCTTTATCGTACAGGGCTCCTACAAGGGCACATCACAGGCCTGTCTTATTAAAATAAAACTTTATTTTCCACTAGGAGAGGAGACTCGAGGTTCACGTTGCGCTGCACAGGTGGGCTCTCATTTCAGACTCCTCTCTGCTGCTCTGCTCCTGTTAAGAAAGAAGAGCCTGAAGTGGAAAGAAGGGTTTTTTTGTATCAAAGCTAACTTGGATGCTGTTTCACGTATGGGTGTTTCTGGGTTGCGGGAATTGGTTGCTCTGGGTTTTCTGCTTGTTTAGCGTGAGGCGAACACATTGCTCACTTTATTGATATTAAACAGAGTCGTCCTGATGGTTACAGTAGTTAGACTACAGCATTATACACAAAGCTGAATCTTTCTGGTGAGAGAAACTGCATTCTTCGGGCTTATCTTGCTCGCTGCGCTGGAATTTACATGCGTAACTACCGGTGCATCAAGATGAGTTTTTCGCCTTTGTGTGGTTTGCATCTCAATGAGGGTGGAGAGGTGCGGGCTGTTTAGCTTTCCTTCTCCCTGCCCTGAAAAATGGTTAAAACTCACCTCCTGCTTTATTTACGCTTTCTTCCATCCGACTTCTCTTCTGCTGCTGAGGATTTATGAGGCCAGAAGGCAAGAGCCAAACTGCTCTTGTGTTTCGTTTCCTCCGTTCTTGCCCTTGTTTGATTTCTTGTTGATTTTTTTGCTCCCTGACTATGGACTCCTTTAGGGCCAGATCCTCAGCTCCCCTAACACAGCCCCATGCCTTGTTCAAATCCCTGCCTCGACTCCGGTGTCCTGGGATTGCAGCCTGAAACTGGTAGCGCAAAATACCAGTTTGATGTGCAAAAACACCAGGATCTGACCTCTAGTCTCTCCTTTTCCCCTTCCTGTGGTTCCACAGTATCTCACTTGTGTAGCCCGGGTCTGGGGAGCTCTCTGCTCTCCTCCATCCCACTGAGCTCCATCCTCTCTTCAGATCTCACCTCCTGACCTCCTTTTTTTTCCCCGGGAGTCGATTAGACAAAGGAGGTACGTTGTCATGTGGATGGGACATACAAATAAATTGCATTGTATTTTCTCTCTTTTGCCTTTGATTTTAATCTTGTGTTTCAAAAGCACGTTGGGAGCAGTTGCAGGTAAAAGGAATATAAAGTAGAATTGTTGAAGTGCTTGTCTGGGTCATGAATTTGTGAAAATGAATGTGTTGCTTGAAAAGACAGGACAACTTGTGACACTCTAAAATTAAAAAGCAGGGAGACACAAGGTAGGAATGTTAAGGTGTGGAGAAACTTTCATCTCTTCTTCATTCAGCAGTGGTTACATCAGTCATAGTGTAGTAGGAGTAAAGGGGTTCCTGTGCTCAGCTATTCATTGCCGGGCTGCTTGTATTTAACTGGCATGAAACCAAGTGTGTTTGATTTAAAATGTATGTTGCACAGGAAATGAAGTTTAAGAAAACCAAGTAGAACTGTAAATAATAATAAGTTTATAAAAATACTGTAATGGCTGCAGATAAATGATTTAGGATTATAACTTGCTGTTGCTTAAATAAACAACTGACTTTACAAACAACAGACAGTACAGAAACCCCAAAGTTTTCAAAATAATCTTTATGTTTAAGTGAGAGCAAAGGAGAACTGTGAAGCTTTGCATGGAGCTTCTTACATTTCACACATGGTTTTGTCAGGAAGACCTTCACAGTCTTCACACTCATACATGTTGCTTGAATTCTTGCCCCTTTTATCCAATTTCCCAATAATGTACTGCACTCAGGAAATATTTATATATTCACTCATTATTTCTCTGTCAGGTTAATTTACTCTAGGAGTAATCTGCTGAAGGTGGGAGTGTATTATAACTTGGAATATTATATATTCAGGCTACTAAGTTCTTTAAATGTTCATACTGCTGTGTGTAAATATAGATAGTTCTGTTTTCTGGAGAGCTGATCAGAAAAATTATAAACCCTTAGACAACACTAGGGCGGGAGTGTTACATGAAGGTGGGAGGAGGAGGTAAAGAATGAGTCAGAAACCAACAAGTTCTTCAGAATTTGGTAACTAACATAAGTGAAAATAGGAGTCAGCAGGAGCTGGAACAACAAAAACCTCTAACTGCTTTTAAGAATCCAGTTGTAATATTGTGTCTGTAACCTGGGAAAGGATTTGGTTTGTTATCCTGTGTATGATGGGTAAATTTCAAGTGTATCACAGAAAAGTATGAAATGTCCTTTGGAGGGCAACTGTAGAGTATCCTATCCTCAAAAAAGTATTTTCCCTTACCTCTCCCTCTAAGGCTTGTGTGCTAAATGATAAGGACTTAGAAATTTTCTTCTTATTAGAGCTTTGACTGGTCTTATTAAGTATTTCAAATTATGTCCAAGTTTTTAGCAAACTTCAGAGGTTTTTGGCAATAAATTTACTGGTACACTTTTATGAGGGGGGGAAACTAAAGATGCATTTTTATATTATTCTCTTTGGGAATCAAATACCTAATTTAGCTTTATCTTCTCTGTATCTCTACCTATGCAATCTTTCTTTTGTCCTTTTCTCTTTTAAGTAAGCATGTAAGATGACCAGATACTCATGTCACAACTTTGGCCAGTGAGTTCTACCCTTGCAGGTCTAATCAGCTGCCCTGTTTTATTGCTATATTATTTTGTTTGTCATGTAACAGCCACCTACTATTATTATTTTTTCCTGACCCTCCTATAAAGGAAAACCACAATAACTGAAGTGGCCTCTGATTTTGCAACCCTTTTGCTGGGTGTGTTTGTGTATGTTACTTTAGTATTTTCAAGCAATTTTTGTGACACTTCTCATGGCCAAATGTTGTTCTCTGTAAGATTAGTAGGAAATACCCCCCTTATTTCTTTGGGGGCAGATCCTGCTACTGTGCAAATTTATAACTTCAAAGACGGCAATAAATAGCTGGTCCTCGTCATTGGAGCAAAACCCACTTGGGGTGAAAGGTCAGAAAGATGTGGCAATGCTAAGAAATGTCTCGGAATGTTAGAATCAATTAAAATATTACTTTATTTAAATTACTGATTTCATGGCATTATTCTAATTCATGGAGCCTTTTAGAGCCATGAATTGTATTTGGAAATATTAACACTAAAAAGCATTGGGTGCCTGAAAGCTGTGGATTGGGGGGTTTTATTACTGTTTTTTTTAGGAGATGAGTAACTTGGAGTCCGTCTACTTTATGAAAGCAAAGATGTGAGGCACGAAGGAGAGGTTCAAGACCCTTTCTTTGCTGCTTTTTAATCTACTGCAATTACTTGTATATTCTTAAGCCTGTAAGTAAAAGAAGTTGGAAACTCAGCTATCCCTGAAAAAAAAAAAAAAAAAAATCCAACAACTTTGATGCCTTGGGTTTCAGCGAGAGACGCCCCCGGCATCGCCCGCGGTGTGGTGGTAACCTGAGGGTCAGGCGAACTTGAACTGCAGCTTTAGGGCTGGTCTTCACCTCTGTCAGGCTTTTCCTGTGAGCTGGTGCTCCCCGTGCTGCTCCCCGGGGCTCACACGATGCTGCTGCCTCTGCTGAGTTTTCCAGGCAGCTCCTTCCTGGTGCATTTGGCACGAAAGAGAAGAGGGATACATGTCATCCGCTGGCTTCGCCTTCTCCGGGCGGAAGGAGCTTTTACCTTCCCGTTTCACACTGCTGAGAACTTGTCCTGAGCTGTTGTGATGGAAGTAATGCCATTTAAAGGGAAAGGTGTTTTGGCAATGCCATATTTGTCTTACAGTAGGTAAGGGTCTCGTGTAGCTTGCTTTGACCACGGACTGAAAAACTTGATGCAACATTTCACATTTTATTCGATCCAGCAAACACTTTTTTTTTTTGCTCACTTCACAGTTTTTCATAAGTAACTACCAGCTCTTAGCCTCATTTTACAGGTTGTGGTGCTCTGTACTGCTTTAAAATATGATCTAGTCTTTGCAGAAATGGCTCTGTTATAACATTCATTTACTAAACACATCCTTGGTTCAAAAAGTACTTTAAAAACTTGCTGACCTGGAGGGCAGACATATTGTCTTTTAAGAATTTCCCCCAGTATTGCTATTTGGGTTTACTTAAAACTTATATTAGGCAAGAAGACCAATAAAAAATTCAGAGTTTTCTGAAATAGGAGCTTCTGGGTTTGAGCATTACAAACTCAAGGAGCCATTTACACTTTGGATTTTAAAGTTGTGATGATGCACGAGGTGATTCAACCAGATTGAACCTGCAGTCAGTATTTATAGGGTTGGTTTTTTTAAGTCAGAGGAATCATTAAAACATTTACTTCAGCGTCCATTATAACAGGCAGTAGATTTTTGTATGGAGCCCAGGGTGTTTGGAATTTTGAATCTTGTTTTCCCCTCTAATATTGCCCGTGTGCATCCCTTGTAGCAGGGAAATGCTTTCCCTGGCAGGGCACACTAAAGAGCACTTACTGATAAGGAAAAGTGACAATGAACTTCAAAAAAACCAAAACAACAACAACAAACCCCCCTCAAAAAAAACCCAAACCCTAAAACACACAGTGTTTGGAAGCCTGACCTCTGCTAACCTGAGCCTCTGTTTCAGGGCATTTTGTTTGGTTTGGATGCCAAGGGGTGACTTGGGGTCTGTAGCAACACTAAATGAGCACCAAACCCCCTAAGTGAAAACTCCTCAGGGATTAAATCTTGATTATTGGAACAACTTGATTGTAGTCATGATTATTTTGTTCATCTTGATTTTTGAAACTTCTAGTGTGCTTAGAGCACGTTACATTGATAACCATGAGAACTAGAAAGTGTTTGTAGTGACAGTCAGCATCACTTATGCAGTCTCACAGACCTGTACATAAAATTCAGGGAGAAATGCAAAATTCCTTTAAAAAAAAAAAGAAAAAAAAGTAAAATTTAGAAAACTTCTAATATGCTCTTCTCTTTTTGTTTCTCCTCTGATATTTTCCTTAGTTTCTTGGATTAGGAAATTTAGGTAGGAGAACTATAAGCAGTTTGTATTTTAAATATTCTCCTGGACCACTCATGCCCTTCCAGGGATTTCTCAAAAGTAACAGGGGGACCCCATCTGCATGGACAAAGCATTTAGTTATTTTTGGAGAAATTTCTCATTCCCAACAGGTGGAGCAGGAACAAGACATGGGCTTTCTGTTTCTTGCTGCTTTTTTGCTTGGAGGGGTGGGGAAGGACCAAGAAGGAGAGGGAAAGGAAGCAGCTGATGGCTTAGGTGGTGGAAACAGGGAGTGAGGGTGTTTTATGCAACAGTTTGTTTAAATGAAAAGGAGAGAAACATCTGTGTCAAACTGGAGGAGCGGGAGCGCGGGGCAGCAGGACGTGAGAGTCGAAATCGCCTGTCTAAGGGCAGCAGGTAAAGGAAGTGCTGGGGTTGCAGGGTTGCTTAACATGCCAGAGATGTCAGGGAAATGCCAGTTGTGTTTGGACTGGTGTTTGTGTGTTTATTCCCTGCACTGTCAGATGCCTCTGTGGCTGAAGGAGTGCTGCTGCTGCAGGAGCTTCAGAGAGGTATGAAAAACATTCCTTCTAAAAATACTGGGAAGCTCCCTCCGCCCCCATTGTTTATTGGAAACTTTTCCCCGTCTTAAGATATTTGATTATGGTGTAATGCAGCTAATTTAAGCATCTGTTTATCACTGCCTGGCTAGACTGAATGTGAAATTTCAATTGAATTACCTCCCAAGAGAGCTTTGAGCTCTGAGGGTAAAACAAATCATTTTCTCTCCATTCCCCTGGGATTGTCAATAAAAAGAATTAATCTAAATAGTTTACATGCATTTTGAAATGTTGCATCTACTAGACTTGGGTTTGTTGTTAGTGGAAAATTGCCAGTGTGAGTGGAATATGGGCTTTAACTCGACTATGGCAATGTTCTGGTGGTGCAGGGCCTGGAAAGGCTACAGCTGGGAAGGCATTTGCATTCAATTCATATTTGATCAATAAATGCGTGTGCTTTATTTTAGAGCAGAAGATAGCACATAAACCCGAGTTTACCACAGCCTCGGGCACAAGATGCCACCAGCCCAGCAGCTTAAAATCCTAGAATCCTAGAATATCCTGACTTGGAAGGGACCTATCAGGGTCATCGAGTCCAACTCCTGGCCCTGCGCAGGACAGCCCCAGGAATCCCACCATGTGCCTGAGAGTGTTGTCCAAATGCTTCTTGAACTCAGACAGGCTTGGTGCTGTGACCACTGCCCTGGGGAGCCTGTTCCAGTGCCCGGCCAATCTCTGGGTGACGAACCTTTTCCTGATATCCAGCCTAAATCTCCCCTGACACAGCTTTATGCCATTCCCTCAGGTCCTAAGAGCTTCTCCAGCTCTTCCATTTGATGTGTTACCATAAAGGGAATTATTGCTGTGGGCTGCTGGTGGGACATGGTGAGCCCCTCATCACCACCACAGCTTTATGTTCTCCTAAATATTTGTGTGTGCACACACTATTCAACATATTTCCACTTCCACAAGAAACAGTAGGTTTTCTGTTTTTAGTTGTCATCATGTCAACAAAGATCTGGGAGAGGGCAGAGTACAGGTTTTTCTTGCTCTGCAGACAACCTGGTTACTCACTTTACATCTTCTCTGCCATTTTGGTAGCGTGAACAGAGGAAATTTTCTTTCTAGTTTGCCTTACTGGATTGGAAGTGAAATCTGCTGCCACCTACCTGTGGAAGACCTGCAGATCTGATCCCTAGATGCTTTTACCCTGGACTGGTGGTAAAAGCAGGTGGGCAGGTGCTGCCTTCACTCCAGTTGGGATGTGTGGACATGTCCATGAGCTGCAGGCAGCAGTCCACGTGCTCGTGGTGCCCCAGTGTCACCACGCTGCTTTCCCTGGAGGACAAACAAGTTCTCAGCTGATTTAGCTGACTGAGAAAGAGCCTTAGACTGTCTTAGCATAAGTAACTGTGGGCTACATTTCTAGACACAAACAAGGACATAAAGATCAGGCTTCCTTATGGGAATATCCATAGTAACCTTTGTGCCCATCACCTGACTCTCACCAGTGGAACATCACTGTGCCTTTCAGATCAGGTCTTCTGGCTTAGTTGGAGCTGCAGTATCCAGGTTGAGAATAATTAGATATAAGGAAGGAATTCTTCACTGTCAGAGTGATGGGGCACTGGAACAGGTTGTCCAGAGAAGCTGTGGCTGCCCCATCCCTAGAAGTGTTCCAGACCAGGTTGAACAGGGCTTGGAGCAACCTGGTCTAGTGGAGGTTGAAACTATATGATCCCTTCCAACCCAAACCATTCTGTGATTCTGTGAATTTAATTCAAACAAGAAAACCACAATCCCAAGAGTCATAAAATTGGAAGGTGTCATGACAGTGTGAATACTTGTAACCCAACTATTGTATCTCACACCAGTGCACAGGTAACCTGCACAGTGAGCAGAGTAAAGGGAGGTGGATGGCAGAATTTGTTTTGCTGGCACCTCTTCTGTTGCCAACAATTCCAGCTGAGAGTTAGAAGGTCCAGCTAGCAGTAGAGAGGTTCTTCACAGCAAACACCTTTACACCAAGTTGCCTTTTATGATACGGATATTATAAAATTTGCTTTTCTTTTTTAAAGAAAAACTTTAAATATGTAATAGGAGTGATAGCAGTTAGAATCAGGTACCTGTGCAGAGTGAATGCCTGTTGATTCTTTTGGAATGGAAATGTGTTCAGACCTGTAAGAGCCAGTCCAGGTGACCAGCTAAACCGTGTCATCACCCTGGCACTCTTTCAGACTCTTCTCCTGGTCCTGATTTTATTGATGATGAAAAGCATCTCTTTATGTTAACCGAGATAATTTTAGATGCATTTGGGATGACAGTAAAAAATAAGAATCCAAAAACCACACAAACAGATGAAAGCTTAAAGAAATTTTAGAGTTCACTTGTTCATGAGTTTGGTGTTTCTGTGGTCTTTCTGATACTTGGTCATGTTTAATGGCAAAACCCAAGGAAGTTAAATGCCATGTGCAGAGCCAGTATATTTTCCTGATAACTATAATCAGCAGTTATTCTGCAATCATCACAGGGAGGGTTTGAAGAGAGGGGCACCATATTGCTTGTTTACTTGTCAATATTTTCTTTAGTGTGGGGGATTGACTGTTTAAAAACCTCGTTTGCAGAAGCAATAAAAGTTCCTCACAGATGGCAATGTCCTGGGAATGATTAGGGTTTTAACTTCCATCAGCGTTCATCATAAACAGCAAAAGCATAATCGTGGTAAAAATAATTCTGGATTTTTATTCCAAAACAGTAGTAGACCAAAAGTCTGTGGGTAAGCTGAAGCTTTGGCCTGTGTTGTGAGATGCTAATAGTCCATATTTCCTTTCTGGCTCTAAATATGGAACTGTTTTGACAGTTTAAGTATACTCTAAAGCGATTAATCCTGACAGGATTGATAGTAACTTAAGAAAAAAATTTTTAAACCCCAAAACTGAAGTTTATCTTAATGAGTAGCTCACACTGTCAACAGCAAAACCTTGTTACTGTGTGTAATAGGGTTTAGAGACTATCACGATGGGAAAGGACAGGTCTTATAATTTGAAAGTACATGACTAGAAGTAGAGAGGTAGTCCCTTCTAGGGAGCCTCCAGCCCGAGATGCTTCACCTGTGCCTCTCTCACCTTGTTTGTGAACAATATTTAGAACAAATTTATTTTTGAGATCCTTGAACTAGAATGATCATCTTTTTAGGAGAGGTGTGCAAAGGTACCAGCTGCTTAAGATAAAATAGATACAAGAATTTGGGTAATGTTAAAAGCAGGCACCTACATGAGAACAATCTTGGAGGGTTTCCAGTTACAAATAAGTCCTGTGTCACAGAAAGTCAGAAGTCTCCCTTGAATGAAGATCATTACCCTCGGGGTGCATGTTGGTCACTCTTTAAAATTCTTATAAAAACAAAGAAATTAATTATCCAGTATAAAAACGGGGCATACGTCTCCTGGCAAACATTCAATTAACTTTTTAGTGCTTGGTCCTTAATGTTGTGTTTGACCACTCGAGCGTTGAGAACGACTTTCCTTTGAAAGGGAGCTGGGGTGGAACGTGGCGTTGGGCTGGAGCTCTGCTCCAGTGGCCAGTTGGGGCTGGCCATCAACATTTTTCCCATGATCGTTGAGTGTGGAGCTGGTTATATTTTACTTATGCATGTGAGATGTAATTTGCTTTGGGACAGGGTTGTTTGGTTTTTTTTTTTTTTTTTTTTTTTTTTTTGTAGGCTGGATGATGTTTTATTGAGAATATAATTTAGCTAGTTTTGCAATCATAGACTGGTTTGCAGTGGTTGAGCATGAACTACCAATTAAAAGCAACTGTATAATACTTCTAATTCCCATGACTAATGGGCTGAAAATATGGAGCTCTTTGACCTGGATCCAGTCCAAGCCAAAGATGAATTATGCCACATAGATCACATTCTCTACTGTTAAAATACCCAACAGTGCAAGTGTAAACCCCAAACTTTAGAAATACTGACTTCTGAACAATGAGCTGACATGATGACGAATATATTTTGAGAATAACATTTGAGAATAACACACGAGAAGAATTGAATAATTATGCTTTTGCTGAACTTTTAGCTATTTCTGTGTACATTGATATAATTTATAATCTCCTTTCATCATTAATTTCCTGCTGCTTTACTAACAAATGATTATGTACTGAAACAATCAGAAGGAGAAGGTTCTCTTGCATTTTTATTGAGTATCTAGTGTCCTTTAGATTGTCAGTAAAAATCACACTGCTACAAGTTTTTTTAACTGCATCCTGTAGAGATTCTCAAATTGATCTTTGATTGCCATATATGAATTATTGTTTTTTCTCGAAAGGATCACTAAAACTGTGAAATTTGGGGTTAAATCCAGTAATCTGAATAGTTCAGTTTTATTGCTCCCGTAGCAGAACAAAATTAAGTATCTCTGGGCTAAACTTAAGGCTGGTTGGGCTACTGAGGGCTGTATAAATATGCAAGGGCCAGAGCTGATGTGACGGAAAGTGCTCTGCTCGTCAAACGAGGGAGTGATTGCGTGGCAGGGCAGTAGGAGTCCTCTTGGAAACAGGGGAAATTATCAGCCTACCAGGACAGAATGCAAAGGTCGATCTGCTGAATACAAATAAAGTATTGAGCACCAGGTTCTGCCTCATGGAGCTGGCGCTTTTGGAACCGCTGTGATAAATGCACTGATAAATTCGAGGGAATGAGTGCTATTGCAAAAGCCTGATGAAGGCTAGAAAGTGTCCAGCTAGTAGGAATTGCATTGCTTGGTCAGGCACAATGAAATTAAATAGAATTTGCTTTAGTGAAATTGCATCAAGGATGATTAAAGGTGCTGCTGGGAGAAGGTGGTGATCACCTTCCACTGAAGCCACTTCAGTGACTCCGTCGTTTACTCCTTACGTGTTTTGGGTTTATTCTCATTTTTTGTGCATTTCCTCTGACTTCAAAGCTCCTCTCCCTCTCCTGGTCCTTTCCACCATTGTGTTGTGCCCCTGCTCCGAGCCTGGAGGTAACACAAGGCTGCTCCAGAGAGCAGGGAGCTCATCAGCACCATTCCTTGGGTCCATGGGTTTGCCCAAACACGCCAAGTCCTGCACTCCCCCTTGCCGATGCACAACCTTCTTCATTCCCCTGTTCTTTGATATTTATGGTTTGGGTCAAGATTTGACCTTTTAGCTCCAGAAAACTGATGTTCCCTCCTCACCTGGGTGAGATGGAGCCTTGCAGGTGGGAGCTGCTCCCTGCTCCAGCCACAGCTCCGCTGTCCGGATCTGCAGTCGGGATTCCTGTTGGTGTCTCATTCCCAGCTAAATCCCCCACCAGTCTGATCCCGAGCTGCTAAAACCACCCTGGTGTTGTGTCACGGGCATCTCACCACAGTGGCTAAACTGCACCTTGGATGTTTCCTTGATGCAGAGTCTGCCCAAGAGTCTGAGTCTAACTCTCCTTGGTTTTGCTTTGATATTTTTGCGTTTTGCATCACTGTTTAGGGGCCTTTGGCCTCGTGGGTGTTGAACAATGAATGAAATGTAAGAGAATTCACAATCTTTCCTAAAGTACAATGGCAGAGCAGAGTCCAGTGGCTGCAGGCAGCACCAAGGTCTTGCTGTGCCCCACTGTGTTTGCTGAGAAACCCAGTGTGAAGTTTGAGTGACTTGAACTGGGTTTTGCCCCAGGTGGGCTGACAGTGTAACCAGTCTTTTAAGGTAAAACAAAACACATATGCACACAGAAATGCACACAGATATATATAACCACATGTCACATCCCTGTGTTATCAAGATGAGACAATCTTATGACTATTTTGTTTCCGTTTGACATTTAAACAATCCTCTGACAGTGGACCAGAGTTCTGTACTCTAAATAAGAGACACCTTTGAATTCATATAAGAACACTTTGGCACTCTAAGTGGAGCCTATTTCCTCAGTATATATATTTTCTTGAAAAATTTGTCATTTTACCTCTTCTGCTACTGGTTAATACTGGGCTAAGAAGTGTGAGGAATATTTTTCCTGATTGCAGTTGTTGGAGCAGTGCGTGTGCACAGCTATGTTCGGTCATTTATTCCCTCTTCATTTCTGTAGCAATTGTAGCATGAACTAATTATTTTCTCAGCTTGAGATGTGTTGGAGTTGCGTTTGATAACTGTTTATTTTCCACAAGAAACTTTCATGAAGGAGTGACCCGAGTTTGGATGTGGGGTCCTCTGCTCTTGCTTCCTTCAAAGGCACAGGGAAGATTTGCCAGGGGGGAGAAAAGGTTGGACAGGAAATCTGTGCACCTCCTTTATGCTTGTATGAATACCCAGGTGTAAAGTTAATGCTATCACTAATGGGATTATCTTCCTCTCCATGTTGGCATGTCCCTTGGATTGCCCAGAAAACATCAGGGGTAGCCAAATGGAGCCACATAGTTTGGGGGAGGTGTGGGGAGAGAGAAGCAGAAGTGTTTTAGCAAAGAAATCGGCCCCGTATTCGGTTTAAACCATTTGTCTTTGCCTATCCCAGGAACTGGGGCCACCAAAATTCCACCTTCTCTCTGCCATTGACTCCCTTCCAAAGGATTTGCTGTTGGCTGGTACGAAGGGACCTTAAATACACCACGGAGCTCAAAACTTGCACCAAAATGAAGCTGTATTAATAATAATGATAATAAAAGAGTTCCAGTTTCCTGCAGATTGAAATTGGCTCAGTAAATTTGACACCACATTGAGCTTCTGAGGTGATAATGCATCAGATTACACCATGTGGTTATTTTTCGTGGCATGTCAGTAAAATAGAAACTAATATTCTCTATTGGCATTTCAGAAGGTGTTTCTTCAGAGGGTGAAGCTTTCAGTGAGAATTGAAAGACTGTTACCGTAAATGTGACCATTCTGTGTATTTTTCATTTCAGGCAGCTGACTTCTATTATAGACAAAATGTTAACAGCTTAATATTTTGGTGTAGAGTTATAGATGGTGGAGTTTTAGAACGTAAATAGATGTTTTGTGTGGCAAAAAAATGTGAAATAGCCCTTGAAAGAGTTCATTATCTTCATATTTCCATAACTTTATTAGTTCTCTAACTTAGTGCTCCAGCAGTGTTTGCTGGGTACTTTGTGTCCACACAAAGGGGCAGTCTTGGGGCATCAGACATAGGATCTGATAACGTAGGAAGCAGTAAACAATGACCAGTTCTGAACAGTTTTAACTGTAACAGCTGGTTAAAAAACTTTGCAAGCTATTCTTGAACAGCAGATGAGATTCTCAATTGCACTAATACTTTCCTTGAAAGGGATTTTGCTTTCTGTATAGAACTGCCCTTTTGTGGTAAACCAGAAAATGTGGTTTTTTTCTTGTAGGGAAGAGTTTTTGCAGAAACCCATTTTCTGACCAACTTTAAAATAGCATCAGTCCTAAGGAAACTAAATGCTAAACTATCAACATTATGTGGGGTTTACTGAAAGCAGGAAAGGTCCTTGCTGTTTTATCCTCTGACCTTGCCCCAGAAGAGGAAGAAAATGAAATAAAATATAAGTGCCAGGGTATTTCTGAGTCCAAAGCTGTTACTGACAACTTTAGCTGCTTCAGTGCTTTTCTGCCCTCTCTCTGGAACTGTGCTTGCTGGTCCCACTTGCAGTAGCAACCTAAAATGTGGGATGAGAGGAGGGGAAACAAGAGGAGATGATATTGGTTTTTCCCTGGAAAATGTGAGTTTTGCCAAACATGGATACAGCAAAAACTTTTCATGGGAGAAAGCAGAGTTTCCATTTGGAAATGCTGCTGTAATGCTGCATGAAAGGCATTGCTGGGTCAACTCCTGTGCCTTCCCTTCCTGTCAGTGCTGTGAGATGGTTATGGTGGCTCCACTGGGTTTTCATCTTGTAGACAAAATCCAACCTCGTGAGTCCATGTGGTTCCATGGTCCCTTTACACTTCCTTGAGCATATGTGCAACATCAGCATATATTTATCTTAAAGTAAAACAATGTCAGAAGGTGTTTCGTTAATATAACAATGGGCCTCTTTGCATTGCCCTATAAATGTTACCTCAGTACCAGGTATCATTCATCATAGTTGCTGCTGCAATTCCAGGTATCATTCCCAGACGCTGCAGGAGAAGCTTAGGTCATTTTGTGTAACAAATCAGTGGCCAGACTGGTATTAGCACCTAAGATTTCTTCATTCCTTTCCTCTTACCTGACCTTAAAGAGCAGGATAATTTTGAAATAATTGGTGTTTTCTTAGGGTTTTTAATTTAAAAAAAAAATTGCATATTTTTCATTTTGGCAGTCACCTGGTCAGAGCTCTCAGTCCAAACAAGCAAACTCCAAGTCATAATTGATGAATAAACAACTTTGTTGATGTTTTAGTTACTGGGAATTTGCCCAGTTCTATAGCAATGGGCTGCCATAGGTTGCCCTCTAATGGCTCTGGTATGTGGCTGTTCACCACATAAGTCAGATCAGAACTGTGTCCTGCCTGGGAATGGAGATGGGAAAAATATCTTAGTGACACATACACCATAAAATTGGGTTTTCATGGTACTTGGAATGGTGAGAGTTATATGTCTGTGGGGTTTTTTTTTCCGTACTAGTAGAAAGCATCAATCAATTCCCAGAAGTTTGGGTTTGGGGATAACTCCAAGTGAAGTAATTTTTTTGTTATAGCATCCCCATGCTTGTCTGGCTCGTGCCAAAGCAACTGTGTCACTGTGGTGGAGGAATCCTGTTTCACAATGTATTTTTAATTCAGTAAAACTTTATTTGAAGGGCAGAAGGAGAACACTGGAATGCACTTCCTTATTATTAACCTCAAAGTCTCAGCTCTGTGAGCATTTTGATGGCGTGGAATGGTTCTTTCTGGCTCCAGAACAGTGGCTTTTCCCAGGTTTTAACCAGTTTTTAACTAATTCTAAATTCTGAATTTACAGGCTGCTCGTGGTGCTTATTTCTCACTTCACCAAACGATAACTTTTCATGTAGCCTTCCAGACCTTCATCTCTAGTATAATGGGAATGCGTTTTTGGAGCTCTCAGTGCATCAGAATTTGCCCCAGCTGTGTTTATTCCAGTGTGGGATTCTGTCCACGTGTGAGGACGTTCAGACATAGCTGGTGCCTTCATTCCAATCTCACGTTACCCATTCAGATAAACTGTGTCTGATCAATAGCAGGTCGGTCCCTTCCTTAGACAGGAGGAAATCCAATGGAAAAATTGATTATTAACAGGATGCAGTAGAAATACAGAGACAGAAAAGGCAGAAAATCAGCCTTGGGTTTTATTTGGCTGCATAGTTCGTAAAATGTCCACAAATTAAGTTATGTGCTTCGGTTGTAACGTGAATATGGATTTTGGTACACTGAACTCTGGGAATCTGATTTTGGCTGTGGAAGAGCTGTGCACAGAGCACAAAATATTGGGGATGGATAGAAGGGGATGTGCTGCCAGTATGGAGCACATATGAGTATATATGTTGCAATATATACTCAAAAATTAACCCAGAACAGAGTTAATTTCTGCTACGAAGTGTATTTTCAGGCCTCCGTGTGGTTGCTTGACTATAATCTCATTAACTTTTTAAATTTATATGTAGGCAGACTTAAGCTCTGACATTTAGGTCTATATATTAAAAAAAAATAAAATCAAAATTGTTGCTGTTGAGGAGTTTGTTTCAGGATCCACTTTAAATACGTATCGGAATATTTACACTGGCTAACACAGATACAGAAGTTGTTTGGCGAGTGATTAGAAATAGGAATCAAAGATCCCTGTAAATCCATTGAGTAGACAGACAGACACCTCCAGGAAGGTGATTCGAAATGCTGGATATCTAAACTGCATGTCTAAAGGCAGTTATATAAATACCTTGGATTCTCTCCTCTTTTCCTCCCCACCGTGTTCTTCCAACAGACATTTATACCAATCCATTAGGAGGAAAAAAAAGGCTGTTTCCTCCTTTGTTTCGCAGATGGTTTTGGCCTTAAACACAGCACGATCTACAAAAATGCAATTATTTAAGTTTTCATGTTTAATGTGGCTCATCATTGCTAAATTGAAGAACCCAGGATTAAAAAAGAGCACGTAATGTGAATTAAATGGTGGTGGTGGCCAGCGAGTGTTTGTGTTACAGCAATAGTATCACAGGTTCATTTCCTTTGTATATCTTACTCTGGTTTTGCAAACTAGGATGGGGTTTTTCCAGCTTTTTCTGTATACTTTTTCAGAGCCTTTTGTTTCCAAAGATGTAAATTGAAAGAGATGCCATTTCCACGCAAAGAGATGAAATGTTTATTTTAAGAACACACAAGGACCCAGTTACAATATAACTTGTTGAATCCTCAATGCCAGACTGACTTTCCTTGGAAGATGAATGGGAATTTGGAAAGGACCCCGTCAAAGGATTTGGGCTTTCCAGTTACTCCTGTTAGCCAAAGCTTTGCTTCACGCTGCTGTTTTGTCTTTTAAGCATGCAGTAGCAACAGTTAAGAAAATAAAAAGTTTGCAGCGTTGGTGCCTGTGGCGGGATATTTTCATGGTTGATGCACCATTTCAAAGCCTTCCCCTCCCCAAAACAAGGGAACAAGCACCCAAAACCCTCAATACAAGCAAAACCTCAGAGAAGTTTTGGTTGGAGTTTTATTTTTTTTTTCCCCATGCTGATGTTGGAGCTAATTTTTAGCTGGAGCAGCCTGTGACTGTGGGGACATGTGCCGAGTTCCTGGTGGGTTTACAGGTGGGGATGGGATGCTGTGGATCATGGCTGTGACTTTTGGTGGCTGCGTGTCCCCAGCTGGGCTTTCCATCCCCAGGCACAGCAGAGATCGTCACCGCCTTGTTTGCACTTTCAGCTTGTGTAGAGGAGGGAACTGGTTGTTTAGAACAGGTTGCCGTGATTTTGTGGTGCCCTCATTCTCTGCCAAAGTTGTACAGAAGCAGGGAGTGAGGATATCCTCTGGAAATGCCTTTCCAGAGGCGTTTTTATACCCGCACGTCAGCGTAAATGGGAAGAGCAATAAAACAAGGGGAAGGAGCAGTGTGAGGATCAGCTGAGCTACAGCAGCGACTTCTGAGGGTGCTTAACCTTGTACATTTTACTTTCTTTTTGTCTGACTGTTGTATACGTACCTGCAGACAGTGTACTCTTAATAAAATTGAAAGTGGGAATTAAATGTTGTAATACAGGGTGATGTGGCAAAGCTGAGAGTTTCTCGTGCAACTTTGCTTTCCTCTGATCTTTTATTCAGCGCTTAGAGGTGAAAGATCTGCAGTCCTTTTGCTGGCATATTTTTTAATCCTGGTATGCTTCTTGCACTCTGCTCTCCTGTTTGGATTTCTATACTTCTAAATGTTATGTGTACGGGCAAGGGTTCATAAATATATATGTTCCCTGACGGTTTCAGTTCCTGCATGCGTTAATGAATATATATCCCTCGATGGAGTTTCAGTTCTGCAGCAGACGCGATGGATTTCTCCCTCTTTATCAGTGGCACCATTAGTAGAGATAGAAATGGAAACTTTTTCAACTAAAACCAGCTGGGATATCACTGATCAAGATACAGTCTAACCCAGGAAAGTGGGGTGTAAGTAGTAATTGGAGCTGTAATGCAGTTGAAATGATGTTTTTCTTGCAGTTTGTTTTTAGGATATTTCACGACCTATTCGTTCATTCATTCTCTGTCTCTCTTTTCTCTTAAAAACATAAATTTCTCAAAACTGAAGATAAAGAGGGGTTTAGGGCTGCTGAAACAACAGATAGAAATAGCAGAAATAAAATTTTCTTCTTTCAAAAATATTTTAAAATATATTACAGGTTTGTGGAAGGGGAAATATGACACTCTAAGGAATTTTCAAATCCATGACATTTTTTTCCTTTAATGTGTTATACTTTGCATTGCTGTTTAAAAGAATGGAACAAGACTTCACAGGTTTGTGGGTTTTTTTAAAAAAAAAAAGCAACACCCTTCCCAAGACACTGGATTTACATTTTAAAAAGAAAACACTTTACAAAGACCCTGCCTTTAACTGTGCAGAAATGAACATTTGATGATGAGTTTCAAAAGGAAGCAGATTAAGTGGTTCCCGAGTACTGTGGCGTTTGGCACGTGTGTGGATTCAAGCAGCAAGTCAAAAAGACACAGAGAAAATATTGTCAGGGAACCGGCTTTGTTGGGTCTGTTTTGATGACAAAGATCTAATTCTGAATTAAATTAGAAACGCAGTTTACACCAGCAAATATCTTTCCTTTAAATTTAGAGTTCCTTCTCCTTTTCAGTACTTGTTCTCCATAACTAAGTTCCAGACTCAGCTACGGAAACTAATTTACTTTCCTTTTAAAAATGCGTTTTAAAGACAAAACCTAAACTGTATTAAATATTTACATGTAACCAGGCACTGTAATTACCATGGTGGTTACATTATGTTTGTGAGAGGGAGGGGGGTGGTCATGCAACATCAAGAGGCAGCTGATATTTAGGAGACAACTTCTATCGTAGCGTGATCGCCGCAAGAATACTTTGAAGCAAGGAAATACTCTTTCCAATCAAATGCATTTTATTAGAAGATTCAGTCCTTGATCCTGCCTTGAAGTCCTCCTTTCTCAGTTGGCTGCATTGATGTCATTGGTTTTCACCACAGGTTAGCCCAGATATGACTCAGATTTTCCCAATTTCTACCCTCTGTGGTTCTTTCCATTCTCTCCTTCATCCCAAGTAATTCTTCCCAGCATAAACCAGTCATTTTTATACTGTTTGTGAGAAGGTGACATTAAAACAATGTTATAGCAACCCCTAGTAAATGTGGAGTCCACGTGTATTGATTACATGGGATTAGTGAGATTAGTGACTGTGGATGTGTAGACACACAGAAATAGTTGTAGATCTCTGGCCAGTTGACCTCACTACTGACCAGTCTCCCTTTGGATTTTTAGTGTTAAAAGTACCATAACAAATTCAGAAAATTGCTTTTTTATTAATCAGTATTCTGGAAAGAGAGGAAAGGTTCTCACCTTTTTTACTTAGTTTTTGAAAGATCTTCTGCAGTTCCTCCTGTGTGACACACCAAAGCCACATCATTCCTGGAGCAGTGTTTAAGCTCAGTGTATTGTGACAGTGTATTACCCCAGCTGTTTGAAGGGGTGTGGAGCACCAAATTTGAGCTTGTGTAGTTCCTAATATATCAAACAATGCTGCTGCACAAAAAAGCTCTTTTCTTTAAAATGAAAAAAAATTCTAGCAATCCATAAAGTGTTTCTGCCCCTTGGAATTTTGACAGCAACACTTGGCTGTGAACAGCTAGAAGAGATTTTAAAAGGTCTGAATCATTGTTTCTTAAAGCTGAACTATAATCTTTATTTCTAAATGCACACACACAGCATCACAGTTGTGCTCCAGCTTTTAGTTTCACACGAAAAAAAAATGCATTCATCTCCCATCAGGCCAGGAAAACTGTTGCACAGGTATTTTGTATGTGCTCATTTGCAGACATAAACCATGCACACATATCTTGTTTTTATGCTGGGGGAATCCCAAAGCATCTGAAAAGTCACAGCTATACATGGCTACATAAAGACACAGTAGACTCATCCCTTGTGAAAGGTAACAGGTAGATGATTCACAACCCTTGGCCTAAACTTTGTTCTCCCACACACTAGCAGGAAGAACTTTGTCTCACACACCCCAGCGCTATGAAAACGGCAATAACAAATTTAACATCTGAGCAGAGTAAGAACACTTGTTTGTTGGTCCCTTCACTCCTACATAGATGCATCAAGCCCCACGCATTTATCTTAAAAGAATGAAAAGCGGGTTGGAAATCCCTTTAGGATTCCACACTGAGGGTCTCTGAGCACTCCACAGCTGCAAGAAAATTAAACTTTTCAGCTCATCCCTTGGGATTGTGGAGGCAGCACCGCTCCTGGTGGAGAGAGGCTGGGACCGTGAGCTGCTGTTCCACCTACTCTGGTGAGAAGAAGCAAGAGATTTTTTTTTGGCCACAGGACACGCAGAACCATGAGACCAAATAATTGGCATTTAAAAGTATTGCCAGGATCCTGTAAAATGGTGTTTTATTTTCTCATCGTTCGGGGGAGTCGTTTATTTAATTCTTTTCGGCGGTGGCAGTGCTAAACGTGCTAGTGTTACAAAAAGCATACTAATACCTTGTTTTTATGGGGAGACGGAGCTCCAGAGGAAATGATGGTTTGATTTTGTGCGTATTTTCTGCAGTAAACATTTTTGGCGTTCCTTTTTTTTTTTTTCTTTTTTAATACTTTATTTTTCCTGCTTGCTTTAATGCAGCATAACCTCCTCTAAATTTAGTGGGAAGTGTAAATGTATGTAATGCTTTTTCTGTGGTTAGAAAATACATGTAGCATTAAGTTATTAAAGCCTGACTTTAAACTATGTCTTGGGCTAATGATTTTACAGTATAATTGCTTTAGTTAATTTGAAGGCAGGTATACATACAGCTTATTCCATTTTGGCACTATAAAGTTTGCCATTGGTATTATACCTCATTTTTTATATGATTTACATAATTTGTGAAACAGATTTAATACTTTGTGTGTGAGCTAATTAGTTTCTGGTTTAGAGCCTTATTGTATGTTCATTGGGTTCTGAACACCTTTTACAGTAGCACAGAAGGTCATTGTTGGATCTAAATTCTTTGTAGAGCAATCAATCCCCTTTTAATAAAATAAGTTGCATAATTTTTAATGTAATTAAATTGGGTTACGCAGAATTGTTTTCAGCTGTAAATTTGTTGAATCGGAAGAAATGTGGTGGTGATGTGTTAATTACTGAGTCGTGCTCTTTCCCTTATTATGGTATACTTTGAGATTACTGGACTATACATGAGTGCAATTTTATATTCACCTCTGAGGAGCTTACGGGGTGTCCAGTGTTTCCTGGTAGAGGAGGAAAAAAAGAAAAGGAACATTTCTAATAGAATTTTAAAAACTTCCTGCATAACTTTCAGAAGATTCCATGTTAATATATCCCTAATATTTATTACTAATTGCCAGATGGCAGCACTGCCAGTGCTTGCCAAGCACTGAGCTCTTGGGCAGGTGACAAGGACGAGGTGTGGTGGCTGAAATAAATGTCCCTTTTCCAGGGAAATTGAGCCTCTCCGTGCACAATAAGCATCTTACAGTCACATCACACACCAGCCCAGAGAAGTTCTTTTCCTCTGGTATGTGATTTTGACATGAGGGCACATGCTGGCTGTTTTCCTCTCCAAGGAATTGTTTTCTTGGCTGCCGCCATCCCGTGTTTAACAGCACTGTGCAGCTTTAACGGCTCCCGGATTATTAGGAGTCTAAACAGTCTCCTGTATCCTTTGTGTCAAAATGAGTGAAGGCTTTGGAAATCATTTTGGGATTCACTGAGCAGGAAAAGGAGTTGCTTGAAAGAGTCAGACCCTGCAGAAAGACCGACTTCCCAAGTTAAAAGTGGACAGTAGAAATTCCCTTCCAAAAGTTTTCTGCATCCGTTCCCTTTTCTAACTCAGACTCTTTAACTTAATCAAATTATTTCTGTACAGATTATTTCTGATTTGGGTTTTACTTGTCTGTTCCTACTTCTCTTTTCCCCTGGGTAGCTCTCACATGCGTGCTCAGGCTTTTTAACTTGGTAAAGTAGTTGCACTTAGTACAGAGATAAATTAAAGTTAATGAGACAGAACCAGAACACGGCACAGGTATTTCCCTTCCCTCTGTTTGTGTGCTGCTAGGAACTGGTTCCGGGATTTTTGTACTCTGTGTATAACCCTGATCTATTAAACATGTTTTGTGGGAGAAGCAAATATTACCAGTTGCCTCCATGCTCTTCACTGGGGCGCATCTGATTTCATTTAGCAGCGCACACGAAGTCTCTTACGCAGGCACCACCATCGAGGGGGTTTGATTATTTATGGGAACCTCTAACCAAGGCAGTGTTTTTCTGGTGTGTTTACATGTATACATAGATATAAAAAATAAAGAACAGGCAAAGCTGACTTTTTATTGTTGTATTTGCAGCCATTCTCGCTCGGCGCGGAGCTGTCAGACCTTTGCAATTACAATTATACCAGTGGAAGCCTTTAAGGCATTTATTTCCGAGTGGGAATAGTGTTTCTCCTACTTTAAACAATTAGATGAAGTGTAATCTCACTTTCTTCCTGTGGAATGCCACACTTTTATTGCTATCATTTATCAGTAGCGAGATGTAAATAAGACGTAAGCTTAGGAGCCTGGCTCAAACAAAACCAGATTGTATTGATTCCTGTGTGGTACAGAATGAAACAGAAAATCATCTGACAGCCACTCAGTGCTCATCAAAGCAATTTTTAAAGAATAAAGGCTGAATATGTACAATATAAATTCCTTATCTTGTTTACTTGATGTACCCATGCAGTTCCAAAGTCAGAAACCTGATAGAAATCGTGGCTAATTGCGTGAGATAGTGCCCCTTATTTTCATTATGGGTTTAAAACATGAGATGTGGTGGCTTAGGCTAAAAGCAGCTTCAGAGTATGCAGAAACTTTGGAAATCATAGAATATCCTGAGTTGAAAGGGACCCACAGAGATCATCGAGTCCCTGCACAGGACAGCCCCAAAAATCACACCGTGTGCCAACAATTTCTTGATGGACACCTGAAGATGGAGGGGAAAAAAACAACAACCCCCCAAAACTTTCACATCACTGACAGCAAATGTAACGGAGTGAAAAACAGAGGTTTTGTCCATGTAGCAAGTTAATGATTTTTTTGTTTTTTTGCTTTTTTTTTTAGTTTTTAAAAAAGAGTTTCCCCATCCCCCTGCACCGCTCAGGAGACAAGACGGCTGCTGATTTCTTAAAGCCTTAAAGTTAGCTGACCTCCTCGCTGAACCCGACTTTAATGTAAACATTTTCTTGAGATGGTTCGTGGCAGGGCCAGCAAATCTGGAGAATATTAGTGGCGCTGTGTTTGCGGGAAGCAGGAATCCCTTGGTAATTCTCGGGAGCTCTTTTCCAGGCCAAGGCAGCCTAAGACACAGTTGTGTTTTCAGTTTTGCAGGGTTCGTCGGTAGTGCCCTGTGTATCTTTTAAAAATGTAATTAGTAAAACACATAATTAGTTTTTGCTTTGAAGTTGAGTTTTTCTTCCTTGCTTTCGCTCCACTGAAACTCTTCATCTTCCCCCACCGTAGGTAAATAATTTGATAGCCTAATATTGGCGTCCATTTAGTCGTCGGCGCTTTGGCATTGGTGTAGGAATCTAAACAGAAGAGGGAAATTAGAGCAGGGCTTCCTCCAGATCACCTCTTTGCAGGAATATTAAGTTCCATTTAATGCTTAAGCAAAATGTGTGGCTGCTGTCTCGACCCCAGTATTTTGAAGAAAAGTTTTATGCTCCTTTGGGTGTTCGTTTGCACTTCTTCTGTACAGTAGAAATTGGTTATGTCTCTGTCGTCATGTGAGGCATTTTGCAGGTAGAAACCTGGAGCTGAATTTCTAAATTTTCCTTACCTGTGTGCCTTTTTTTCCCCCCGAAGATATATTGCAGTTATCATAAGCTTGATCAGCTGCTGAAATAGGATATAAAACTTAGCACTTACTTCTTGCTTTTCAGCTTCACAGCATTTTTCACGCATTAACTGATCTCTCCAGTGTCCCAGTCTGCCCAGTGCAACGTGCCCAGAGTAAGTGCACTGGTGGGCAGGAGCCTGATGGATATCAGTCACTTGTCCTTATTACCCCCTAGCACATGTTATATTACACTAACTACAAAAATCTTAATTTTACTTAGGCAAAGAAAGCTTATTTGCCCATAAGAAACCTGTACCTATACGGACAGTCTCTTTGATGTCACCGCGTGTTGTGTGTTAATCTGTTAATTGGCCTCAGTCTGTTTACCCATTTGGTGAAAAACTTGAGAGATTGGTGGGGAGAAACTCTATGTGTATTCTTTTTTTTTTGTGGGGAAAAAAAAACTAGCAAAAATTGCTTTTTCATTTTGAAAGGAAAACTTACAATTCAGCTATTAAAGTGTCTGAAATCCAGCTTTCACTTTCAGCGCAGGGCACACAGATGCAAGACTCTTTTTAGATCTTTCAGTTAAATTATTGAGCAAACTTGCAGAAAGGAGATGGGAAGAGGGGAAAAGGCAAAAGACTGCTTTTTTCCGCTTTTATTATTTTTATTTTAATTTCAGCAGTATTTAAAAACTCCCATGAACACCACGAAACCTGTGCTTTCGTAGAGGTAGAGCAGAATCCAGGCAGAGCATCACCAATATTGGCTGGCTTTCTGAGATCAACTGCATCAATTAGTTGTTCTCTCACCCTTCTATGCCAGCTTTCTCTAGTCATGGAATGCACTGTGCATTTTCTGGAGCAAGGATTCTCTTAATTTATCTTTTTTGGAGGTTGCAGGGTACATTGAGCACACTGGACAGACACTCTTTGGAGCACGTGCGACCTCCTGAACTATAAATAATAATGTAAAGGGTTTATGTTATTACATAATAATTTGACTGACATTTCTCTAAGCTTGTTTTTTCCAGGTTTTGATCACAGATATGCTTAATTGGTGTTAAAATTGGCTGTTGTGTATGTTGGTTGTCGTGGCTTGTTTAATACCTCCTGCTTGCAGTTGTCCTAGTTTTACCGTCCTGAAAGATGGTTTCTATTTGGTTCCCTTAATGTTTGCCACAGTTTGTTTTAAAACCCACAAATTTAGCTGAAGTGTTTGTTTTTTTACTTAAGAATGTTAACTTTAGAAATAAAAGATTTCCTGTTTATCAGCAAAAGTGTTTCTTCCCACTTGCTGGCATGATTTCGGAGATGGATTTTTTTATTTCCTTCTCTTACGCTGCTTTTCTTTCTTGTGCTAAACATATTAAACCCTGAGCTATGATAAAGCTTATTTAACCCAAGTATACCTGCCTCACCTCAAATAAATGCAAAATAAATTGGGCAAAAGAAAGAGATAATATTTTTGAATCAGGACACAAACATCACTCTCTGTAAGATATTCATTGTACTGCAATAAATGGAGAAAATATATTGAATTTATGCACACATGATTGACTTTTCATACAGTGAACCCAGGTTAAACATCTTGAATATGGAATATGAATAGAGCTAACATTTTCATATGAAGCAATAATGAAAATTAACAGAGCTCTATTTCGACTGATAGCAAAGAACATTTGATACTCCAAGGCATAAAATGTGTTTAGTACTTGGGTTTTGTTAAGCTTGACAGAAGGCAGGAAACGGGACGGTACAACTGCTGCATAAAGGCTGCTTCTGTACCCGATGACAGGCTGGAGGATGGAGCTGGGGGAGAACAATAAGGGCACCCGCCCGCCCCTCATTCCCTACAGTAAGAGGAGAAGGCATTCATGGCATCGTCTCTGGCAGGATCCGTCGGTGGGACGCGGGTTTTGTTCCCTGGCGCCAGGCTGCAGGCAGAGGAGGGGAGAGCAAAACTCCTTCCTGTGGATTTTACGGGGCCAATGCGCGTGGGTTTATTTTTTTATCTTGTTTTGTTCAGTAATAGCCCTGAGTGAAGTGGGGTTTATTCCAGGTAACAGGAAGGATATCCTGGTGCTTTCCTGTTTCACTGAGGTGCGGGGCTTGCAAGCAGCTGCAGCTGAAGAGTTACCAGCATTGCCTACTGTGGGTTCCTAACCATGGTGGTCCGTCCTTCTCCCTCATGTCAGCGTCTTCCAGTCAAGCTGCTCCGACACAGGATAACAAGCCTGGATTTCGAGGACTTTTTTCCTGCAGTGATTTCAATCCCTGATGAGTGTTACTTGTTGAGTCTGTGTGTGTGTTACCGTTTGATAGGCAGAAAAATCAGAAGTCAAAATACACAGGTCAGGCAAGAACTGCCTGAAACTTTCTTTATATTACCTTCCCTCCCACCCACTTCTTTCACTTCTAGCAGAAGCTCAAGTTGCTTTCCTCTTGCAGCCCTATAAATGCACTTGTTTCCTTAGTTGTAACCCTATAAATGCTCTTGTTTAACGTGGACCGTGTTTGAAGAGTTGGCCTCTTATTTGGTTTTAGTGCTTTAAATTAAAAGTTTAGAGGTACCTGAAAATCAGCTTAAAAAAAAACTTGGCCTAACAATTGAGGTTTGACATCTGAGTCTCTCAGCTCCCGTGTACACACGAGGAAAAACTTCCCTGAAGACTCACACAAGGCAGAAATTCGTCTGTTCAGCGAATACACAGCCCGTAGAACTCTGAAGGAAAGTTTGGCTCCCACTCAATTAAAATAAGTTCTTAATTGATCCTGTGCTAACCCAGAATGGGAGCTTTTTGCTTTCTTTCAGGGAGATGGAGACAAAAATAAGTGAACAAGGACACCTATCAGTTTCCAGGCTCCAAGTGTTTTCAGACTATATTTGTTGGAAGGGCTTTGTGATGCTTATGGTCGAAGCATCCTAATGATGATTTACATTAGCAGCTTAAATATGTAGAACTGCCCACTGAAACTATAACTAAACTTCTAATTAGATCCATTAGGACTGACCTAGAACATCTTGGGATTGTGTCTTTTAAATACAAATTTTGTGTCAGCGTTCAGGAGAGTTAAAGAGCCACCGGAAGGGCGGCTGCATCTGCACCAGCCTAAAAGTGACCTGTTTTACTGCTCTTCAGCAGCTTCAGCCAGTGTAAGTTGAAGGTCTCGGAACACTTACCTTTGCAGTGACTTTTCTGTTGTGTGGATCCTGTTAAATGAATTTTAAACAGGTTTCTCTGCACATCTTGCAAGTTTTATTATTGTGAATAGTCTTACTTCAAGAGCTCCTTGAATTTGTGTCAAGCCTTCAGCTGATCCAGCAAACAGGCTTCTTGTATCATTTAATCTCGGTTTGTTCACCTGTGAAATGGGTATTTTAACAGCTTAGTGTGATGTAATGCTTTAAAAATACACTTAGTACACCAGTATATCCTGCAAATAAATAGAATATTATGTATAGAAGACTTGCTGTTGGGTGGTAGGACAGTGGTATATGCAAATTTTCTGAACATGGCTGGTGTAGAAGGGACAGTGTAGTTGTGGTTTTCAGCATTGTGTTTTAGTCCACCAAGAAGGATAATGTACCTCATTTAAAAAGTCCTTTTGAGATCCTGCACAGACTATTGGAGCTGTGCTTTCCTTGCTGTGCCAACTCCTCACCTCAGGAGGAAGGCGAAGAACAGTTTTGCAATTAGTGGACTGGGATTTGGGAGACCGGGGTCAGACTTGCTTTGTGACCTTAGGTAGGTCACTTCCTTCATAAATCAGTATTATTACAGTAATATTTCCTGTCCTTCAGCTTAGGTATGTCTTCCATATTTGATTTGTAAACTGTTCTGACTGAGGTCTTTTCAGGTTAAGTCTGGACAGCATCTACCACAACAGAATTCTGTTGTTAGCTGAGGTCTCCAAGATGCTTCTTTAATAAAAGCAATCATAAATTCAGTGCTACTACTATATTACATCCTTCTTTTAAACATTGAGACATATGAGGTTGCACTTGTTAAGCTCAGAAAAATTCAGGTGAGGTTGGACATAGAATGTTCAAGTGTCATTGCATGACAGTGTTACCATCGCAATTTATTTTTTCACGTGCACCATATCATTAAAACAGGAAAGGATGGAGCATGAGGTTGTGCACTCAGAGCAGTGATTTGCTGGAGCTCCATCTGGCAAATCTGGATCTACAAAACTATAATACAGTAGTTTTGCTTGATATTTACATCCTAATAGTCATTGATGTATAGTTTTATAGATACTCGTCGTTGTGTATAAATGAGATTCTTGTGTTCTTGAATTTCATTCACTTGTAATATTGTACTTTACAGTCCAGAGGAGCATTTTAGAAGAACAGTAAGGTTTTAATCGGTGTATGTCATGTGAATGAACCTAGGTTAGTTTTTCTCTTCTGGCAGCACATACACAACCAGCAGATCATCACTTGGGCCCATCCACAGTGTCAAAGCACTTCCAGTCTCTCAAGAGTTAGCAGACATACCTGTCTCTGTCTTGGGATGGTTTTGCATTAAATTTGTTGGATGTTCAAAAAAAAAGCAAACATATATATACCTAAATAGGATTAATTTTGGCTGCACAGTAGCAGATTGTCTGTTCTGTGCTGACCAGAGTTGTGCCTTTCATCAAACCTTGCACAGACAGGGAAGGGGTTTACTGCTATAGCAAAGTCCATGAGTAGAAAGTTGAGGTCCAGAGAATGCTGCACCAGATCGTTTCTGCAGAGTCCAGTTTTGTCCATTTGTGCTTGATAAGGAGGGAGGCAAAGATCCAAAAGCCTTGACTTGTTTAAGAAGGAAACCTCATTTGTGCTTGTGGAAGTGGGGCCGATTGGTTTGCTTAAATACCTGGTGTAAAACAGCTTCAGCCAATGCCAGGCTGAATGGGGCTCTGAGCAACCTGGGCTAGAGGAAGGTGCCCCTGGCAGGGGGCTTGGAATGAGATGATCTTGAAGGCCCCTTCCAACCCATTCTAGGATTCTTCGACAATGGTGCCCCTCCATTTCACATTGCTTTGACAGCCACGTAAATTCTCACGTTATTTTATAATTTATTGAATAACAGGAGTGGATTCAGTGATACCATACGTAGTTTTCACCAAAAATCTCCAAAGCACCATTAAGAGAGAGTACTCAAGTGTTTCCATCTCTGTCACCAATGCAGTTACTTTCTTTTTGTTCTACTTTCCCATGATTGGAGCAGAAGTGAACAATGTGACCTAAACTTTTTTTGCTTAAAGGCTGAGACAGGCCAGACCTGATAAATTTTAGCATGATAGAGAGAGAAAGCTATAACCTGCTGAAACTGGGGGTTATAATTAAAATGTGTAGGCACCCTGAATTACAGCTGTTGTGAGTGTTCCAGTTATCATAATAATTGAAGACCTTTTAATAATTTTATATGTTCTTTTCTAACTTGGCCTTGAGCTTAGGCAGGACTTCAGTTTCAAGATAATTTTCTTGTCCTCAAAAGTTAAATTGCTTTCTTTAATATAAAGCATACAATAAGGAGTGCAATTGAAGAGCTGCATGCCTTCTGAACCTGCTCTTTCAGCATGAGACTCCACTTGTTTGAAGCAGATCTGGAGGAACAAACAGTCTTTTATTATTAGATGATAAATCCCTGATGCCGTATCACTGTTTTGGCTTTCAACCTTATTGAACTTTCAAGAGAAATGCCTCTGTTTATAACATGAACTGCCCAGTAGCATCCAAGTATCTGTCACTGCACTATGGACTTGAATTTTTATGCAGTAAATTGTACTGTGCTGTGCTGTTTGTGGCATGTCTGGTGCTACACAGCTAAAGTCTGGCTCATACGCTGATGAAAAGCTGCAGAATGAGATGTGGGGGTTACCATTTTCATTATAGAATTTTGATTGCAAGTTAGAGCTTCTATTAATGTTTAATTAAGGGAGTTGGCAAATTAAGGTTGGTTCTTCTGAGTGCGTAAGAAATAAAAAATACTATTTTTGCTGAAAGTTATTATTATTCTTAATCTTAATTTACTGAAGTTTGTTGGGCTTTTTTGTAAAACACTGCAAAATGTAAGTAAAGGGGACTTACAAGAAGGCTGGAGAGGGACTTTTCATGAAGGCATTCAGTGATAGGAAAAGGGGGAATGGCCTTTAGCTGAAGGAGGGTAGATTTAGATTTGATATGAGGAAGAAATTCTTGGCTGTGAGGGTGGTGAGGCACTTGAACAGATAGCCCAGAGAGGTTATGGACTCCTCATCCATGGAAGTGTTCAGGGCCAGGCTGGACAGGGCTTGGAGCAACCTGGTCTAGTGGAAGGTGTCCCTGCCCATGGCAGGGGGTTGGAACTGGGTGATCTCTAAGGTCCCTTCCAACCCAAACCGTTTTGTAATTCTGTGATTCTAAGTAATGCTGTTGAGAATATGACCCTGAGTTCAAAAATACCTGTGCTTAAGACAAACCCCGTGTGCTTTAGAAACTACTATTTGCTCCCACATAGAAACCTCTCAGTGGTGATATCTCTCACATTTGACTTTGTTAAATGCAGAAAGTCTCTTGAAAAGGAAAAGCAATTTGCATTTCTCTGTGTGTTTGGCAAATACGTGTTTGACTTTGAATTCACCATTCTCAAGTAGCTTCTCCAGTCTCTAAAAATGGGGAAACTGAGGCAGGGCTCTGAATTTATTTTGCAGGCACCTTAGTTTAGAGGTAGTTGTAGTGAAGCAAAGATAAAAGTTGAATTGCACTGGCTCCTGGATCAGTGTATTAGGCAAGACTGCCTGTGTTTTTTGCTTCCAAATTTCCTTTGAGATACCCAGCACGTCGCTTCAGCAGGAATTTTTGCTTTTGACACAGCACTGGGATATTATGCCAAGAAACATTTTTATAATATTGATATCTTAGCCCACAGCACTGTATTTGTTTAATATTTGGTAAGGTCTCAGCTGCAACAACCAACTACCAAAAAGTTTCTTCTCATGGGATCTTTCTACGGAGTTGTAGCGCATGGTCAAGATCTGGTGTTCTGTAATGCCAAGAAGTGTCTTTAAAAGGCTTTATAAACCATGAGGCTTTAAGTGGTGTTTTCTACTGCAGAGTATCAAATTAATAGTCAACCATAATTTGGTTTTTAAGTTTGTCTGTTGAAAGAGTCCCAATTTGTATAGATAATATATTGTGTGTTCAAGTGAGTGCTCTGCTTTTGTACATTCCCTTCCATTAAGAAGATGAGACCTCGGATAACTCAGAGTTCCAGATAATGTGGAATCAAATATGTTAGTGAGTTGCACTGTAACAAATCCACACAATGACTATTTTATGTTTGAAGTGGAGGTGGTGTTTGGAGTGCCTGTAAATGCCTTGTTGGAAAAATCAATTCTGAGCATCCCCTTTCTCCACATTTTGCTTCATTTTCCCTGAATGTGTTTTGACACTGAAAGTTTCAGTCTCTCCACCTGCAGAGATTTACTCACTTGACTTTTTTGAGCTTACTCCAGAGTTACACCAGGGTGGCTGAAAACAACACATGCTTTTGAAGGGCATGTTAACCCGTGCTTAATTACTTTATAGAATCATATAGTGCTAAGGTTGGAAAAGAACTTTAAGATCATCAAGTCCCACCATCATTCGACTGATAAAACAACGTAAGAAAAGCATGCACAGGAGGCAGATGAAGAAGAAATTGAGCAACATATCTCACTTTTTGCTTCCTCAAGTCATCTAACTAGACCTCAAACTCCATATTTTTGGGAGACTTGCACCATGTAGAGCAGTGCTGGTAGGATTGACAGAGCTTGTTTTATTTGGGGCAGGAAAAAATAAGGCTTCTTGGTACACTCAGAAAGCTCAAGGCACTTGGGGGAAAATATCAATAATCCCCATTTGATAGAGGATGGGAGTCAGGCACGGAGCTGTGTCTTGTCAAGCACCACCGAGCCGGTCACTGCCAGAGCAGGGCCTTCAAATCTCCTTGAAATAGGAAAGTTGATGAGAGAGAGAGATATGGGAGGGCTCTTCCAACCCGCCGGGCCGAGGGAGAGGTTTTATAGAGAGATGTAACGTGTTCCTTAGTTTGATTTATTTTTTCCTTGCTAAGAAGAGTCTGCAGTAGTCCATGTTTGATAGTCTTTGCCCTGGGTGCACCAAGCTTTTGCATTTTCTGAAGGGATATATTGGTGGTATTGTGAAAATGTAACTGTGACCTATTTAGGCGGGTTGGAGTGGGGTACAAATCTCTGCACTAGGAAGAAGTATCATTTTCCAGCTGGGCAGAAAATCGCATTTATTCTGTAATAGAACACAAGAGCTCATTGAACACCGGAGTGGAGTGGCTGAGCCGTCGGCGCTCCACCGGGGGAATGAAGTCTCCGCTTAAATATTCCATCAGATAGCAGAAATCCTGGGAGTCCGAAGAACAGAATTACTGGCTTCAGTAGATGACCAAAAAGTTGTTCTTTTTCTCGGGAGAGACTGCTCGGCTGCAGCAGGGGATTGTGTTCAGGGGAGCTGCAAGATGCTTTCTATATGTGTTCTCCTTGCTAGTTGTCAAGGGCTGAAAATAAAGAGGAAAATATTATATATAAATAACCTGGTCTGGCAGGGAGGTGACATTAGAGATCCCGGCACATTTAAATGAGTCTTTCTCAGAAACAGGAACTTTTGGATCAAAGGTTTCTCAGAAAATTGACTATTTGACCTAAACACTCAGAAGTTGTAGGGGACTACCTGAAATTATAAGAGGTGTTGGTGTTAATGTTGCAGTCAGGATCAGACAGTTTGGAGGAGGAGGTGGGATCTCCTCTTAGATCAGTTGTTTTGGCCAGGAAAAAAGCAGAGGCACACAAGCCTCTCTCCTGGCAAATAACTTGTGCATCCAAAACTACACCTATTTTTGCCAATCCCTCCTTACTAGTCTAATAGGAAATTGCTTCCCTTTATGAACCTAGAATTTGCCACTTTTCTTCAGGAAATACTCAAATATGAAGGATTTTTAAAATTTATTTAAAGAAGCGTCACAAATTCATTCTGTAATAAAAATATTAACATGCAAGACAGTGAATTTGGGCAGTGTCACATCATTAGGTTTGTGCAGGTGCTCTGAGATGCTTCACAGTTGTTAAATTTCACAATGCAAGGTGGGCAAATCTTATCTCGGCCTCGTGCTGGTGACACAGCAGCCAACTTGTTGAATTCCCCTAAGTTATGGAAATATGTAGTGCAGGACCTAAACTCTGTATTACAAGTTTTGACATAACTCCTTTGCAACCAGTGGGGAACATATATTATTTTCTGCCCTTCAAAGCTGCTTTTCTGCAGAGATAACATTGGCAAGGATTGCTCCGAAGATAGGCGCTCACTCAGCGGAGGAACATTGCTGTATTACTCACAAAGATAAGGAGGTATTAAGAACTTCCATGGAGTTCTTACCAAAAATCAATTCTATCTTTTATAGTTCTCCAGAGATAATTCATCCCTCTCCCCATCCTAATCCGCACTGGCGGGGGGATGGAGGCAAGGAGAGGGTTGTGGCACAAAAAGTGGAGGTTACAGTCTCACAGCCCTTTTGTGATTTATTTTGAAATTAAAAATTATGCCTTTTCTAGATGGGCATCAGCCAAAAAGTGGTGGTCATTCCCGAATAATTCATAAGTGAATTGCAGGGAATTAAACTGCTCTGCCTGCCAGGAGAAACCAACAGTTTCATTGGCAGGAGGAACTCGTCTCTCCTAAGGAGAGATGCAAGATCATACTGCAGATGAACAAGGTATCTCCCCTAATCCAAGGGGTGAGAGATGGACTCTCTCCTTCTGACCATATTAAAAATATGTGATTAGCCAGATCACACCTATTCTAAAGCAAAAGGTGAGCTGATGGGTTCAGTATTAGATTTCCAAACTCATCCTATAGTTTGAGTTTTCATCCCTGCCACCAATATTTTGCATGACAGTGACATAAGGAGTTTGTCATTTCTGAGCCCTGTTTGTTTTTATCTCTTTAGGATGAGACTCCTGATTTAGTAACCTGGTCTAGTGGAAGGTGTCCCTGCCCATGGCAAATGGATTGGAACGGGGTGATCTTTAAGGTCCCTTACAACCCAAACCATTCTATGATTCTGTGATTTTGGTTGTCTGTGCAAATTCTTTGCCATCTGTGGGTGAAGAGCCTGTAAAAATATGTGGCCTTGCCCTGAGCAGGTTATCCTGGAATATCTGGTCTTGGTAACAGAAAATTGCCCAAACAGTGGCTTGGCAAAAATCTTAACTCCTGAGCAAGAATGAATTTAGACTTTTATTCTGAATTGAGTATCTTGTGCCTCTAAATACCTGCTATTCTTGAGCAGTCAGAGAGCTTGTTAATCATATGGCTTATGATAAATGACATTTTTTGCCACTCTGTCATTCAGCATGTCTGGTGTATGTCAAGGGTAATATTCTCTTGTGGTGGTGTAGAATATTGACAATGGAAATAATATCTTTACAGTTCCTCAGGTGTCCAGACTAAAATTGTAACTTGTCTTTTCTCCTCCCGGTTCCTTATGCTTTTGACCATCACTGACTATTTTTTTTCCTTTTTAATTTGCAGAAGGCGTAGATACAAGTCCTGACAACACCTTTCCTACTTAGGGGATTAAGAAAGTGTTCTTGTTCTTGCTCGCAGATTTATGGTTAGATTTGTTTCTCCCTGTAAGGCACCTAGATTTTTTAAACAGTTTTCTGTGCAGATAACTGAGTAAATCTTAGATTTTTGTAGGAAGCCTTTAATAGCCAGAGCACAAGATGTTTATCCTGTGGTAGCAGATGTAACTTAGAAACCCATAAAGAATTTGTGGCAAAAGGAAGCAAATAGTTATTGTATTAAAATTCCTAATGCTTTATTTTTCTTGTTACTTCATCCCACAGTTCTGGAGGTCATTTTGGCTGAACTTAATGAGTTCCTGGGTGTACACAGAGCACACCAACCTTATGTGTTTATTTCTCTAGCTCAGAAATAGTAGGGGAGGGGAAGAAGATCCAAAATAAAACAAAAATCTCATGTCTACCAGGGTCTTATTGAGTGCATGAAACAAACTCAGATCTTTTTCTGGATCTGAAGTTCTTTATTAAAGGCTCTTTAGCTCCCTACAAAAGAAGTGGTGGCAGGTCCTTTTCCTGCATTTCAGTGATATTTCTTTTTTGAGAGAGATTTTTAGACATTATCAGAAGTTCTGCTGTCTGTCTGGCAGCTGGGAGCAGTAACAGTTCTTGGTGGGAAAGGAGAGAGGAAAGGGTTTTCCTTTTCCCACTTTATTAGGGAATAATATGGTGTAAAAATAATCATAGGACCCACAAGGATCATTGAAATCCAACTCCTGGAAGAGAGGGAAAGAAAAAAATTAGAAAGTGAATTGAGGAGTGATCTTTGCTGAGTCAAAGATGCCATTCAAGAAAAATAAATAAATCTCCTGCCCCAGCTGGAAAAGGAATCCTCTGTCCTTCTGCAAAGTCAGAGATCTAAATAAGTCTTCTCTGGAACTTTCTCCATCTGCAGCAAGAGGCTCAATTGGTACACAAGTGTCCGTATCTACCCTTGAGGGAAGATGAAGGAAGTCCCATCACACCTGAAACGATTCATAATTCTTCTGAAATACAAAAAGTAAAGTTAGCAACAGAAAGTGCATAGTTATAGTGTGATATACTGACCTTGAATGTTGTGTTTCCATCATGTGTGTTCTGTCAGGTCAGGAGGGCTGATCCCCTGCTGTCTGTCAGGCTGCTGGGGGGAAGGTTTCTCTGCTGCAGCTGTGGGACGCTGCCAGGAGGAGCAGGGTGTTCTCATCCCTGCCTTCTCCTTTCTCCCCCTCTCCTTTGAGCTGGTTAACAATTTGATGAGAATAAATGTTGGGTTTTTTGGGGGAAGAAGGAGAGCAGAATTTTGGCTTGTCCTTCAGCTCTCTGACCTGATCTGCCCTGTGGTTGTACAGCCACTGGATGTTGTGGGACGAATGTGGACGAAGCCAGGGTAACGTGCAAAAACCGTCTAAGAAAGTCTAAACTGTCAGTGCCTCGTGTCCCAAGCTGTTGGTCATTGCAAGCAACTTTGTCCTCTCAGGCATTATATTAGAAGCCAGAAGACCCCAGGAGATCGTAAGCTAATTCGTCTTGGCTGCAATGTGCCAGACGGATACATTCTCGTGGTTTGGCACAGTGACACTGAACTCACTATTTTAAGCAAGAGAATCTGTACCTTAGTGACCAAACTGGGATTGTTCAGCTATTCCTGCAAAGTTATATATCTAAAAGTTAGATATCTAAGCCCCTTCTGAAAGTAATGAATGCTGCATGAGAATATGAGGTGTAATTACTTTTTAATAACTGCTGAGCTACATCACATCTGAGCAGCTTCTTATTTGAGAGTATCCCGAGGCATTTTTTATTTTGCTGGATGTGCATAAGAAATGAAGCCCTGGTAGCTACACCTGGTAGTGACAGGTGTGAGACAGAAAAACTCAGGAGTGAAGAGACTCTCCCTAAATAAGACCTCGAGGACCGAAACTTGCATGATTAAGAATCAGGTGATGGAAAAAAACCAGCAACCAATTGCTGCCCGTGCACAATCTGGCTTGTTTCACATCTCCTTTGACCATGTGTCCACAACATACTCTCTTGTCCCATCTTCCTTATTTTGCCCTGGAAATGCTTGTTCAGTGTAACTCCTCTTTATCTCCTCTTGCTGCTCTTGCTGCTTCTTACAAGTCCCGTGTTTCATGGGTTTCCTGGGTCTTTTGTCCTTCACCCTTTGCTTCAGTGTGACCTCTGGCCACCAGTCACCTTCATGAAAGTATTCTGAGTGACATGAAAAGCAAATGTATTCTTCCCTCATCTAGTTTTCATCTTCCTGATAAATGCTAGACAAAAAGGCAGCTCAGAATGAGGGACAGGAAAAAGAAAAATTACCTGTAATACAGAAAAGCTAATATTTTCTGGATTTTGGAAGGGGCAGCTAATGAATTGTAGAATCACAGAATCATAGAATGGTTTGGGTTGGAAGGGACCTTAAAGATTATCTGCTTCCAATTCCCCTGCCTGGGTAGGGACATCTGCAATGAAGACATGGAAAAAAGAAAAATAAAAGGTTGAAAGAAAACAGAAAATCAAAACAAAAAGAAAAAAGAAAGAAATGTGAAAGAAAACCTTCAGTGTTGTTTCTGTTCCTGATTTATCCAGGCAGTAGTGGAGGTGCAAGGCACTATTTACAAACCTAATTCAGGTCCCTGTGGATTTACAGTTTGAATTGGGAGGTGAGAGAAATTAACGGGGAAAACCTCCCTCATTTCGATTTATTTCTCTGTAATACACCCCAGAGCATAGTTCATTCTGGGGAGAGGAGGGAACAACAGCTTGTTGCTGCTAATAGGATTTGGGTCAATTCATAGGTAAATCTCTCCTCCACCCCACAAAACTCATGAAGACAGAGCTGGTAAAGGTCTGAGTTCATGCAACAGGGGTTTAGAAAGAGTGGCAACAAGAGGGGGTCAGATGGATAGCTGCAGATTAACTTTGCATCAGCTGTAAAGGCTTTTGTGACATTTCATGACTAAGAAAAGTTTGGTATCTTGAGATAAAAAACTTCTCTTTAGTTTTTGGCTTTTGGGGGGTCTTTGGTGATCATCAGCTGGTGTCCCTGAGAATTTCAGTCCCCTCTCAGCAGGGAGTCACCTGGTAATGAACCAGCCTGAGGTCTGTGGAAGGGGAAGGTTGCATGGGAATCCGACAACTCTGAAATGAAGGATTTCTATTTTTTTTATGTCCGAGTGGAAAGTTAATGTTACGTAAAACTGCCTACTGAAGCCAATTCCTTCACTAAATTTGTTTTCATTTGGTTTTTTTCATTCCTCTCGTGTGTCCAAGAAAAATATTACTTAGCTAAAAGGCATTAATTCAGTTTAAATCACAGTATCAAGCCCTCTGAGTCTAGGACCGATGTGTGCACAAGTTTCTTGTTTAAATTAAGCCTGCTGGTTGCTGGCTTGTTTGTTTCTCCTGCTTTCCCTATATTCAGGATGCTTATCTCATAAACTGCTAGAAAAATAATGGCAGAGGACCATTTTTTTTAAATAATTTAGATGGAAAAGCAATATCCTGCAGAATTTCTATAATCAAGTATGTCCCCAATCCAGCTTGTGCGGAAACTTGATCAAAATAGATCCTTAACTCCTAGTTAAGCCTAATTAGGATACAGAGTTCAATACAAAGCCACTTCTCATTTTCCTTTGCAATCAGCACATCATTTTTGTTTTGTTAAAGGACACAAGTTGCATCCCTTAGATAAACAGCTTGGCCAAGCTCTGCAAAACAATTAGTGCATCTTTCACATGGTCTAAACTTGATTGAATAATTACTCAAATAATGGTCAGTAATGGAATACATAGGGTTATCTCCTGGCTAATCCTCAGGTAATGGAGTTGGTGTATCTCTGATTTTTCTCTTAGCTGTTCCCAGTGAACAGGAGACTGAGACAAAAGTGATTATGGGAAGTGCAGGGAGTCACTGGAGGCCAGCAAGGAAAAGGAGGCCTTATCTTAAGCAATTAATCAAGAAAACTCCTATTGTGGGACAATTATTCAAAGCTAATTCTAAAATAGCTTTAGAGCCTGAGGTCCTGAAGGTTTTTTAGTGTAGGTTTTTGTTTTTGTTTTGTTTTAAGAATTTTGCCAAGGTCATTGGGAGCACTGGGGCAGCCCTTGCATCCAAATGAAGGCTGTGGCATAAGAAGAGAGTTGAGTGTAAAGTCCATCTTCACACAACATGGGCCTTGAGGTCCTTATCAAAGCTGTAAAGTTTTATTTTAAAAAATGGGTTGGAATGTTTCTAAACAGAGACAATATTCTACAACTTGCTTAATGCTTCCCCCAAAAAAATCACAGAATCACAGAATAGTTTGTGTTGGAAGGGACCTTGAAGACCATCTGGTTCCACCCCCTGCCCTGGGCAGGGACACCTTCCACTAGACTAGGTTGTTCCAAGCCCCATCCAACCCGACCTTGAACAGTTCCAGGGATGGGGCAGCCACAGCTTCTCTGGACAACCTGTGCCAGGGCCTCACCACCCTCAGAGTAAAGAATTTCTGCCTTATATCCATTTTAAACCTACTCTTGTCAGTTTGAAGTCATTCCCCCTTGTTCTGTCACTCTTGTAAAAGAGGATCCTCTCTTTGCATCCATTGCAAGTGATGCCAAGAGAAGTATTATCACAGTCGTTTCACCTCCATGCTTAGCTCTCCTAGTCTACCTGCAGGACTCTGATATCTTTGAATCTCTCTTTTATTCTTTTTCTCTGATGTTTTTCACTGCTTTTTGCTTAACTTAATTGTCCTACAAAGCAGGACAGCAACCGCAGACATGTAGGATTGTTTTGTGGCTGTGGCTTTGCAAAAGACCACGAGGTCTTTCCAGTTGTGTCCCCAAAAAGCCCTTGTACAGTGAGAGCATCTAACAGACTCCCGTGCTCTGTTTTCAGCCTCTGAGCTCCCTTGGAAGTGAGATTTATTTGAAGATGTTGCCGTGATCCATGAGGTCCTACGGAAAGAAGCAATACATTTTAGCAGCTGTCCCTGAAAAATTATAAGGTCACCGGAAAAAAAAAGCAGAGGTCTTAAATTGGATGCGGTTTAAATTTTCCTACGGCCTCCTGAATCGGGCTCCTTGCCGGGGAGGGAAGCTGCCCACAGAGTTATTGCTCAGCACAGTCACCCCGTGCTCCCGGAGCAGTGTTTTCCCAGCGGTGCTGACAGAGGCATTTTGAACCCACCGTGGCGTCTCAGGCCGTCCGATCCGGTGTCAGATGGCTCTGCGGTGCCGCCAGGGAAGTGCTGCTGGATGGGTGATTGCGCTGCCCTGATTAGTTTTCTCTCTGCCTATGGGCACCTTTAGCAGGGCAGGGTTACAGGGAGAGCCAGGACACACATGTGCTCCTGTACGGAATGAAGCAGAGAGGCTGGAAGACAAAGAGAGTCACTAATTGGATTTGTAGCTGTAAGAAAAAAAGCTCTTAAAGTAAACATTTTCCTCTCTTTAAGTCTTTCCTTGGCTTCTTTCGTGAAGGCCGCCTGAAAGTATCTGTTTCGGGGGTGAACCCTTCCCAGCAAATTTAATTTTGAGGCTTGTCAAGCTTTATTAAAACCTTATCATCAGTGATTTCCTTCTCTGCTAGATCAAGAAGATTGTATTTGTTATGGGATTCGTATTGTAGCTCAAAATTCATCCCAGCAAATGGGGGGTTTCATATATGTACCAGGACACACCAGTGCCAGTTCAGACTGCTGAAATCCTGGGATGTGCATGGTCAGCACATCCTCCTGAAGGCTTTGGATGCTGTTCAGAGTTGTCAGCTGGAACTGCATTTGCGTTTCTGAGTTAGCAACTGTTAGAATAAACTTGTGGCTCTGCATGGCAAAAGCATTCCTAATTGCTGCTGGTATCCCTTAAACAAATGAGTGGATAGACCCATTCCCAAGAGCTGGAATATTTGGTAAACACTTCTGGGTATGGTGTGGCTACATATAGTAAGACACAGGATGAACACATCTTTTTTTTACTTGGAAAATGTAGTCATTCCATTCTCATTAGTGAGAGCTTCCAGTCAATGGCAGGGCTTTTTTATTTATTTTTTAATTAAATTTCAGTGACTTGTCTTAATTCGTGCCACTGTGCATTGATGCCACAGATCAGAGTGTCACCCAGCAGAGTATACAGACTTTTTCCAATTTAGTCTAGAGCACAAGACCTAGTTGACTTTTTTATACCTCTCAATTCATCTATTGGAAATAAACTTCTCACTCCCCAAATCTTCCTCATTTTTATAAAATATTTTTTTACTTGCTGGGAAAATACTTAATTTCCCTTTCTTACCCAATGAAGACAAAAAGATGGATGGAAGAGTCTCTAAATACGTGCCCTGTTTGTTGGGTTTGTTTTTTTTTTATAGTGCCAGGACTAACCAAAGCTCTTTGAAAAACACAGATACGGTTCTTGCCCTGAGCATCTTTATCATTTGGATTCAAACGTGCCCTTGCAATTGCAAGTGATGCACAAGAGGAGGAGGAGAGGAAAGGCAATTAATGGCCAAATGAGTTGTTGAACTGAAAAGTTATTTGAAGGTGATACAAACAACTCAGAGCCTTTTTTATGGCAGCAAAGTTGCATCTTTGTCCTACATAACCAGAGTGATGAAGGTCTTTAAGCTGCACTGAGCCAGAACTTCCTTCTGGGAATTCATTTCTGCAGAAGCTCCATCATGTGAACAAGAATGTAACAGATTAGGACCCAAAGTAGCCCAGGTTTCTTTTTGAGGAGTAAAGTGAGTCACAGGCAGACACAGGTAATTGTAGCTTATCCCAGACCTTGTCTGGCAGAGGAGTTCTCCCTCCATGTGGATTTTGTGCCACACCTGGCACAGAGATGTCTGTGTTTATCATCTGAACTTTGAGATGAGCTCATCTTTTGATAGGAGACCACTGTCTTCATATCCCCATTTCTTCCATGCCAAACATCTTCCCTGTGCTGATCAGTATTGCCACATCCTCTCCTCCCACCTCTGCCACAAAACCAGTAATGAGTTGGGTCACTAATGATCTCTGGGCTGAAGGGCATGTTAGCTATTTATAGCAGCAATATAAATAGAAATATGCTTATTAGTACAATCTAAAATACCCCACCGTGCCATCGTGTCTGTCTCTTACTTGCTGTCTCTGGGACTCCTGGGGATGAGAAATGTGACTCTTAAATTCTAGAACTTGGGCTCTAAACCACATTTCTGCTCTCACAGATGTGTTACAGAGACAGCAAAGCTTTTTTGAGTTTAAATTCTGAACTTTTGGGGAGAAAGAGTGAGGTCTGAAGTAATAAACTGAAAGAAATATGTGCTGTCTGTCGGACAGTTACGCCTTCCTATTACTCTGTTCTTTAGCTCCATTGCAAAATAAGATATTAATTAAACAATCGCTGTATTTTCTCACTGCTAAATCCAAGTACCCAAATGCACATGTAGGTTGAACATCAGTGGAGGACTAAAATTCTGCAATGCCAGGTAAAAATTATTAGTATGGAAGAGGTACAGGTACCCCAGTGCAATAAATAACTAGTCTGTTCCTCTGCTAGGGGGTACAACAGTTGCTTCCTAAAATATTTGTAAAAGCCTGGGGGTTTTTAACATAGGATTTTATTGAAGGTAGAAGAGTGTATTTTCTTATATAAGACCATAATATAGAAAAGGAAAAGCACTGTAAAATCCTTCCAGATGTTTATATGGGTTCAGTGTTTTTGTTTTTAGTAAGATTTGTGATACTTGAAAAGCTGGTTTGGAAAGCTCAGCCAGGAAGATTAGATACAGAGGTGCAAAGTGAAAAGGCTGACGGTCTGCTTTCCTTTTCTCAAGAAAAAATGCATATAAACCCCTCGTATTATATTTGGGAATTATTAGATACAGATAATACAATGTGGATTCTGAGTCTTTAGATCATAAATTTGATCTTTGCAAGACGAGCGGTGCAGAATCTGAGTTGTAACGGGAATTCTCATCCAGAAATACTCCTGGGAAGATTATTAAAATACTACAGGTACTGACATCGGCTACAAAGATCTACTTGTGCATATTTCTTTAAAGGGGGGAAAAAAACACCTTAATACACAGTATTACCATAGCCAGGCCCTATTATACTATTGTAATCATAGCTGAAGCAAGAACGGTGATTAACGATGGCAATTTATTGTATCTGACGAGGGGAGAAAATAGGAGATGTTGTCGTTATCATAAATCATATCATAAATAACCAAAGAGAAGCACTCAGAAAGCTTGTGTGGTGTCAGCAGCAAGCCCTTTCAGGCACGTTAGCCCAGGATGTAGCCATAGAAACCCCAAAGTCATATTGTTATCTTAGTCTTGCTGCAGTTATGTGATACAACAGTATTAACATATAGATTAGGCCATTTATAATACTAGGTGTCATTTCAGGTTGGCTTGCTTATATAGCAGTTTAGTTTTTTATTGTGCCGAATGTGAGGGAAACGCTGCATTTTTACAGGTCAGTATAGAGCCATTTATAACGTATGGGCTTCACACCTCTGTCAGTCTTGCTAATGTACTCTGTTATTGATTGGTTGTACTCTATGAATTGTCATTGCCTAATTACCTTGTCTTTGCTAATAATTTTATTTTTTAGAAGTCAAAATGCTCCTTTAAGGGGAAAACCTCTGTGCCTGCACGTGTGCTTCGGGATGAGTTCCCGGTTCTTTTAAGGATCGTACACCCCAGAGGGAGCAAAAAGTGAAATAAAAAGCATGGAGATTAATCCAAATTTTGTTCAGAGGTTTTCTCTCCCTGTCTCCGTGTTTTGGTCTAACAGTGGTGGTTTTCACATCACACTCTGCTCTGCAGATTTGAGGGAGAGACTCAGTCACAGATAATTCAGAGCAACACCAAAGTGACTGAGGGAAGGCTGACAGGGAGCTGGTTGGTTCTCATACATCCTCTTCCTGCAGATGCTTCTGGAGTTGTTTCTCCTCTCCATCCAGAGCTGCATCACAGCTCCAGGCACATCAGCCCAGCACTGCTGTGCATTCATATGTGTGTGATCTACAAAAACTGTTGAGCCACTGTTAAAAAGTCAAAGCAAAAATGAATTGTCCCTCGTATTTAGATAGAAACACCTTTTTGCTTGCTGTAGCAGCACAGGTTCAGAACTAATTTTGTCAGGTCAGAGAGAGACGGTGAGTGTAGCAGATAACAATCTGCCAATACTGTTTTTCTGTCCCCGGCAGGGATCTGGCTGTGCCATTCTAAGAATCCTATGTAATTTGGCTTCATAAAATTGCATTTTTTAAAAAAATAATAGAATAGGACAGCCACTAGTTAAGTACTTAGAAGTGTTATTCTCATTGTATCTGTATCCTAAAGCAGCACTGGAAGCCCAAGTTTCACATTATACCCTTAGCCAAGATCTGATGCCCAGAGTGATGCTCAGCACCTCTCTCCTCTTCTTTCCAACACCCTTAGATTTGTGTGATCCCGAGGTGGGATTTTTTACTTTACCAACTGTACAGTAAAATACTTTGTCTTTGGTTTTTTTCTTCCACCCCCAGATGTATTTCCACCTGAGTCAGCCCGTTAAGTCACTGCACTATGGAGAGGGGGCAAGATGATGGTATATGAAAGGAGCTGCAGGACTTTCCTCTGACTTGTTCTAGCCCAAATGTTTGAGTAGTATCATGACAGACCAGATTAGTGATTTGAGCTCAGACCAGTAGATAATCTTTCTTATTTTAGCCTTTTTTAGTTCCCCATTCTCCTGCACAAATGCTTGAACCACGACAAATGAAAGAATTGGACTGTTTCTTTTTAAAGGAACAAGGTGATGTAGAACTGCAGCTTTAGGAGTTGTGGTTTTTTTCTGGCAAACTATCAATACCCTGTTCTCATGCTCGCTGGCAGTGTCAGTGGAAAATATTTGAGACACATGGAAGATGAGCTCCTTTATGGTGCTCTCTTACCAGCTCTCTTCCCGTAGAAAATACCAACTGGAAAATGCCAGGGTTTGGTGATAGCTTGGTCGGTCTTATACAGTAAAAGAGAAATCTGTTGGTTTATCACCTGTTTGGTAAACAGGTCACATCAGTGATGAGTTGTTTTCATAGGGCAGAGGAATTACAATTATAAATATACATATATACACAAGTATCTCTATAAAATCCAGTTTTTTAAGCTGCAAGTGTATTGCAGGTATCTTAGTGTCTTCGTATTCCATTAGACTATCAGGATATTGGCCTGTAGGATATCAGGATTGAATTTTGTCCCTCTTCCGTTAATTTCCTTTATGGACTACAAGCACACTTTCTGTTTGTTTTGGGAAAAGCCCATTGTTATTACAAGTTAAAGAGATAAAACATATCATGGCGTAAGAAAAAAAAACCTTTATTTTAAACAGAAATCGAAAGCCCCTGCTTATGAGGATATGATAGGGATGTAAGCTCTTGACTTAATGACTTAAAATTTCCAAAAAATTATCTTTGGCTTCATCCCATGCTTTAACTAGACCATAGGAAAATTATTCTGGAAGTCTGCAGGAAGTTTTTTTCCTTGTTTTTTTTTTTTACTAAAAAGTTTCATATGTTGGGTGGGAGCGATCTCTTCCTTCCTTGCACTTGAGAGGCTGAGCTGGCTGTGTATAAAGCCCCCAGCTTGATATCCATGCGCTCCTAAGGAGTGTATGCTTGGAAAGAAAGATGAGTTGAAGATTTCAGTGCAGGCCTTTCCACATTACTTCCTTTCCTGAGTCCTGATTTTCCTTAAAAACCCTCACTCTCCCAATTCCATACTTAGGGCCTTGGTACCACGCAGTGCAAAAGAGCAGTGAGACTGATATGAACAGAAGTATGTGTGAAAGAATTCCGAGATCTGTTGGCACGCCTTGTTTGGCCACTTTGCATTCTGTTAGAACACAAAATGTTCAAGTCTAAAAAGAAAAGGGTTATGGAAGAAATTTAATTGTTGAAAATAGTCATTTATGAGTTGCGTGGAAACATCTGCTCTTTGTGAGTTGTATCCTCAGTGGGTTTGCTCTGATAGCTGATACTTTTTATCTGCCATACTACAGTTAATATCAAATACCAAATGCCAAAATCTTGCATTATTGTAATAACAAGAGTTGGCTTCCACGGGAATTGTTACCTCCCAGAGCTTTGTGCATTTAATATGTTAACTGTAGCATTGGAGGTAAGAGCTGCTGTTACTAAAATCAAGTTATTCTTTCTGCAGCAAGTGGTGTCCAGCTTTAGGCCAGCGTGTCTGACTCTGCTTCACCTTGTACCAAAGAAATACTGGTTTATTCTTAAATCATCATGTCTTACCCAGATGGTTTTATCCTGTCACCACCCTGTGATGTAACAAAATATTAATCCAGTTCTCAGAAGAGAGACTGAAACTTTGCTTAAATTAAATATCAGCCAGCTGACAGGGTAGGTTTTTGGCAGGGCCAGGATATGAGCAGAGATCTTGTCTTTCCCAGTCTGTACCATGTTCTCTAGGACACCAACTGCTTATGGTGCTGTCTCTGAAGCTACCAAGTAAAAAGTCTGGTAATGACCAAGATGATGACAATTCTAATTTTATAGATGTATTTATATATAATAGGTTTTCTTGTTTGAAAAATGCTCACACGTAGGTGCCTCTCTCTTCAATCAGGTGAGTTTTGCATCTGTTTTTCCTGCCTTCACTATCATCTGACCTGTTGTTGTAAGAGCAATGTGTGCTGCCTCCTCTCTCAAGGCAGCCAGGAGAGCATGACAGTGTGGTAAGGGTGATTGCACTTTTTTTCCTGCAATAAAGGCAGATTTTCTGTTCCTTTGTACCCTTGTATCAGTTTTAGGGACAAATAGTCCCTAAACTTGGACGTTCATTACTGAAGTGTTGAGTATTGCTGTCCTGAAACTGAGCTGCAGCCAAATTAAGCAGGTATAAATTCAATAAGCCTTTGGTTTTGGGGTCCCTGCTGTGCTACTGGAACATGATGTACCAAGAAATAGAGTTTGAGCTTCTTTAATGTTTTTTACTTAAAAAAGGTGCAGGAGTTTCAGTTTCTTGACTGAACTGTTCAGCTTAAGAAATTTTCCAGCATTTGAAGTGGTGACAGATCCCCACAGTTTGCATTTGGGATTCTAATGCTTTCTGTTCAGAAATCCCAAGGAGCTACATATTTATCAAGTTCAGCTTTTACAGCACCTCTGTGAGATGGAATTATCATCGTTTGTCAGATGGGAAGGCAGCAGGACGTAGTGTAACCTGCCCAAAATCATGCTGCAGACCTGTGTCAAGAGAGGAGTGGCTTCCTTCCTCCATTAACTTCAAAATCATCCTTTCATGGAAGTGAACTTGCCTTCTCACATAGACACAAATGATGTTGTTACCCATTTAGGTTGGAAAAGCCCTCTAAGTTCATAGAGTACAGCCGTCAACCCAGCACTGCCAAGGCCACCAATAAACTAAGTGCCACATCTACATGTTTTTTGAACACTTCAGGGATGGTGATTCCACCACTTCTCTGGCTTATCCTAGTACTCTCAAGTAAGAAATGCTGTCTTGATTTCTCACAAACAGCATGCTAACAGCTCTCAGCTTCTTTCATTTCAGTGATAGACAAATCCAGTGCTGAAATCATCCCTCCTCTATCCCGTGCATGGTCTGATCCCAGGCTCTGCACAAGGGGCAGGCTGACATCATAAACAATTGCTCTCCATGGCTTTAGTAATGTGAGCATTAATATTGATCCAGCACTGACTCCTCTAACGACCAGAAAAAAAAATGTATCTGTTATCTTGAGAAACCTCCCAAACAGCTCTAGTCTCCTTTCATTACAGCAGAGAGTTATGAGGGCAGATGGCCGAGGTGATATCCATTTGACCTGTAGATGCTAACTGGGGTTGGATCATTAATAAGGTGGCCAGAGATAGGGAGAAATGGCAGTGAAGAGAGTTAAAAAGCAATCCCATGCACAAAGGATGGCACGCCCAGAGGTGCCGGATAGGGAATGAGATGGACAAAGGTGAGAAAGTGGCTCATCACCAAGTCAGGCAGATCACACTTCAAACCTGATGTTTTCCCATATTTGGTTCCTGCTCTGGTGTGAATCCTTTGGGAGGAAAAAGAGCCGTAGGTCTTGAACCCAAGATAAAAATTTCACTTTCTCTAATTACCAGCCCCCCCTAAAAAGAAAAAAAAGTGCTTCATTGTTTTCTTCCACAGCCGCAGCTGCGGTGGCTCAGGTTTGAAAGCTGCTGCCTGGCAGAAAACCAGTCCTTGCTGAGGATCAGACCATGGCCTCGCTCCAAGAGAAATTTGGATTTCATTTGACCACGATAGGATTCCAGATTGTCATCTGAGCATGTCTGAAAAGTGGTGAATGTGTGTCAGTAGTTAAGTGCTCGTGAACTTCCTTAGTCCCTGGATTGTTCAGGACTGACCCAGGCAATTTTTTCCAGATGTTTTGGGGAATCCAAGTCCATATAAAAGGGATGGTAATGCTTCTGCTTCCTTACTAAGTTGTCTTTGTGGCTTGCAGGAATGTGCATGAAAGCTGGAGCCAAGACACCCCAATTTCTAGTCTCACCTCTACAAACTGCACTTTAACCTTTCCTGCCCTTCCCTGGCACCTCCACACAAGATCACAGAAGCTTCGTGGGCCCGCTGCAAACTTTACTTGGCCTTATTAGAAAAAAAATAAGCATCGCTCTTTTTTTATTGTACAAAACTCCGGTCCCTGTTCTCCAAACCTCCTCTGAAATTGTTTTTTCGCTTTTGATCCAGCAGCTGCTGGTATCCTGCAATCCTGAGTAGGTAAAACATGAGAAGCACCTTGGGATGGGAAGAAGTTATAAAAATATGAAATATTTCAGTGCCCTTCCGTGAGACACGGTGTAACAGAGAGGCTGTTAAAACGGACACCAGGCAGAAATCTTTAGCAAATAAATGTTCTGATTTTTCTAGTAAATGTAATTTTTTTAATGCAGCAGTTTCTCTTCCACTTTATTGACTCTTTTTATCCCTGTGGTTTTTGTATTAAAATGGTATATGTTGCTATCTCTAAAGTCTGCATGATCAAACCCTATCTCCCCTAATATTTGAATCTGGCTACACTTTTCATCTTGCGGCTGAGGCAGAAGATTTCTCTAAATCCTGATTTTAAAGTATGGTGTTTGTTTTAAATTTTATCTCTCTTTTAAATGAAAACAAACTCTCAGTGGTGAACTGGGTGGAATGGGGTTGGGAGGGAACTGCTGGGTAGCAACCAGTGCTGTGTGACATCTGATGAATGCTGATTCTTCATCCCCAAAACGCTTCCGAGCAGGTGAAGGCAGCTGATTTCTGCAGCAGCTTAAACAGGGATTGAAATGACTTCCATGATGGGGAAGCAGGTTTTTTTCCCCCATAGCAGGTGCAGGCTCAGTCCACAGTGATTTCTCAGTTATACTCTAACTTTGCAGTTTAAAAAATTTAATGTCAGTGCCCAGCCAGGCAAAACCTAACTCCCTAACATTTCTGTTTTTCACGGAAGGCTAAGGCTTTATCCTCAGGCAAAGTCTTCTCTCTGGGATGGCTGCTGTAAATCCTCTGGGCCCTGGCGAAAGCCAGACTTGCTAGCTCATTTTACTTAATTTGTGATGCTGGCAAGATTTGTGCTGCAGCCCAGGGCTCTTGACTCAACTCCTCTAAATCAGAGCATTGACACATTACAGTAGAGAAACACCAGCACAGAAAACCTGAAAATAAACTCCTCGAAAAGAGATATTTCAGAAAGATGCTGCCTTACAGAGCTTTAAACAGTGTTAGTGGAACGTTTCAAGTTTCTCGGTGTTCGCTTCTTTAAAACCACCTGTTCATTAAGAAGTTGGGCTTTAACCACTGTCCTAATAAATGTTTTTTACTACATATTTCTTGTGAGAATCTTGGGGCACTTGATATCTTTCCTCAGAAACCCTGCTAGACAAAATGTCATGAGTTTTTGCAGCTGGGTAAACAGAGATGTGGGGTAAAGTGAAGTGAGGTTGTCTGTGCAGGAATGGTAACCAGCATAGGTGTAATGATGTAATTACTGCAAATATAAATGTGTCAGGTTAATGCCTGTGTAGACATTCTTATTCCGGACTAAGAATCCTTTTTCCTGCTCGGGTAATTCCATTTTGAAAGTAAGGAAGTGTATCCAAGAGGATAAAGTGCTTGGCTGTGGTTGGGGAGATCAGAGTTTCTCTTCTTAAACCTGTTGTGGATTTGCTGGGAGATCTCAAGTGAATTTTCTCCTTTCTCTGCACCATAACATCATGTGTGGGCCTGAAGATGGTGTTGTGTGTAGGGAGAAGAAAATAATTGCTATTAAACAAAAAAACCAGAGCAATCACACAGGTGGTGTCCACTCTGGCTTGGACCAGTTGATGCCTGATGTCCACACTGTGCCACTTTCAGGTTTATCTTGTTTTCACAAGCTGGTTTTTTGTCTCACAGCCCGAAATCTCACTTGCTGTGGAGCACGTTAGGTGTATTCCTCTTTCATCTTGATTTCACTGCTGCAGGAAGCCAGCACACACACTCCAGGGTTGCTCCATGATGCAAACAAAACAACAGTAAGGGGGTGGGGTGGGGAAATCCATTTCAAAGGCATGTTCCTGATCCAAACCAACACACACATACACACACACAGAGGATGCTGGGGTATTCCCATACAGTCATAACAGATAATGTCCATATGCAACAGCTCTTAAGATGGTATCAGAGACAGAACCTGGGAGGTTTAATGGGACTTTTAGTCCTCTGCTTTACCCTTTATACTGTACTGCTTCAGGAAAAACAAACCAGGTCCAGGAAGACATTTTCCTAGTGGTTAATCTGCAGTCAAAATTGTGAGATATATAGTCAAGACAGGCAATTCTGTTTAATTTTACTTTGATGCTTTGCGGTCCACTGTGTTACAGCAAAAAATGTTTCAGGCTCTCTCCCTTCATTTAAAAAGGAATGAGGAGGTAATCATGGCATTTTTGAGTAGAAGTGGCACTTTGGACCTGCTCCGTGAGCTCTACCTGTGCTCGTGGGTTTGATGTTGCACTGCCATGAGGGCACCTGCCAGTTCCAGTGGTGGCTGATGTGAGACAGGAGATGCCACATGTTCCTTCCAGGCAGACTAGTAAGAAGCTCTTAGGTGGCCAGTTATCTCTTATGGGCTGAGATGCATGTGAACATTTCCTCTGATGCTCGTTTGTCTCTGGAAAACACATTTTAATTATCCTAATACTTTTTTAAATATTCTTTGTTACAGAAGAGGAAGAGGAACAGGTGCCTACTGATGGAGGTACATCTGCAGAGGCCATGCAGGTCCCACTGGAGGAAGAAGGAGATATGGAAGAGGATGAGGCAATTAATGATGAGAACTACTTGAGTAAGGGACCGTTAGAAAGTCCTGATGCCGAGGAATTCCCACCCATGAAACGACCAAAACTATCTGTTTCCAAAGGGGACACCTTGGACGTAACTCTGGAACCACGTGAGCCTCTCAGCTCAATAAATACTCAAAAAGTACCACCAATGCTCTCTCCAGTTCATGCTCAGGACAGTACAGACTTAGCCCCTCCTTCACCAGAACCACCGATGTTGGCTCCCATTGCAAAATCCCAAGTGCCAACCCCCAAAACTTTAGAGGCAAAGCCGTTTGTACCCAAAACAAAGTCCAAAACAAGTTCTCCAGGACAGAAGACAAAATCACCTAAAACTACACCCTCACCAGTGGTAGCTGGAAGCCCCATACGTTCACCAAAAACTGGATCCAAAGAAAAGAAGTCACCAGGTCGCGCCAAGAGCCCAAAAAGTCCTAAAAGTCCAAAGGTTCCTGCTCATGTTCCACAGCCGCCGGTGAAGGCTGAAATACCTAGTAGAACCCCTCTGGCTGCATTAAGTGACAAGATTGGAAAGGAAAACATTCAAGTAAAACAAGTACAGGCACCACCTGAGCCTCCCCCCAAGCCAAATATTGACAACCAGGTGAAGAAAGCACCAGTAATGGACAAGACCATTGACGATTCCATCGATGCTGTGATTGCTCGTGCGTGTGCGGAACGAGAACCGGATCCCTTCGAGTTTTCCTCTGGCTCCGAATCAGAAGGGGAAATTTTTACCAGTCCTAAAAGACTTTCTATTTCAGAGACTACAACTCCTAAACCTTCTGTTTCTGCCAATAATGCAAATAAGGCAGGAGCAACTCCAATACCTGCCTCAGGTGGGACTTCAAGTTCAGACATTTCATGGACAATGGATGACTCAATTGATGAGGTCATTCGGAAGGCAAATATGGGGACACCTTCTAATCCACCCACCAACTTCACTTATTTCTCCTCTCCTTCTGCGTCACCACCAACTCCAGAACCTCTTCTCAAAGTCTATGAGGAGAAAACCAAGTTGGCTTCATCGACGGAAGTGAAAAAGAAATTGAAAAAGGAGCTGAAAACAAAAATGAAGAAGAAAGAAAAACAAAAAGAAAAAGACAAAGAGAAGAACAAGGAGAAAAATAAGGAGAAAGAAAAGAACAAGGAGAAGGATAAAGACAAGGAGGGAAACAAGGAAGCAAAGTTTCAGTGGAAGGAACTACTCAAAGAGGATGATCCTGATCCCTATAAATTCAAACTAAAGGACTTTGAGGATGCTGACACAAAAGTAAAGTTGAAAGATGGCAATACCAAAAAAGAGAGAGAGAAACATAAAGATAAAAAGAAAGAGAAGGAGAAAGGCAAAAAAGACAAGGATAAAAAAGACAAAGAAAAGCTCAAAGATAAGGGTAAGGAAGATAAGATAAAGATGCCATCAGCACCTCTTGTGTTACCTCCCAAAGAAATGTCTGTGCCCTTGTTCAGCACACCATCTGCCATGAGGCTTCCCAGCATGTTACCTTCCTTGTCTCCAATGCTTCCTGAAAAACTGTTTGAGGACAAAGAGAAACCAAAAGAGAAAAAGAAAGACAAAAAAGAGAAGAAGAAAAAGAAAGAAAGGGAGAAGGACAAAGAAAAGGAAAAGAAGGAGAAGGAAAAGGAGAGGAAAGAAAGAGAAAAGAAAGAGAAAGAGAAGGAGAAACACAAACACGAAAAGGTAAGCTGGTTGGATGAGTTCAGATGGCACACTTGCTTGGAAAATCCACATGGATTCCTGTGTTTGCTGCTGAGCCTTGTCCAAGAGCTTTGAGGAGAAGTGGGATTACAGGTTTGGTGTCTTTTAAAAATAACAGCTCCAAGGAAGATGTCTGCCAAGAGTTTCAGGGATTGTCCCACCTCTTTGGAAAACAACACAGGAGAATTTCAATTCTGTGAATTTGAAATGTGAGATTGTCCTTCTGATTTTCCTCAGCTCACTTTTCACCTGGAAAAGCTGGGGCTCAGGCTCAACAACAGCACACACACAACGAAGGGGTGCGGTGCTGGGGTGCAGAAATTTTGTTCTGTAGACTTCCACTAGTAGGGCCAACAACCCTGTACCTTTCATATAAACTTTAAATTTTGTTCCTAAAAGTCTTCTTTCAAAGCCTGGAAATTCCCAGGTGGACAGAAATGAGGAGCAGACTGCCTTCAAGCAGATGAGTTCCCCACTTATCTCAGGTGCTCAGAAGAGCTGCTGAGTCTCCTCTTAGCCAGTCTGCCCCCTTGTTGCTCCAGTTTGTTTGAAGTAAGAAAACTGTTTTCAAATTATGGTCTAAATGTTCAAATGTCACCTTTCGTTTTGAGCCTTGTGCTTGAGAGAGAGAAGGCAAGAGCTAATTTTCAAGGGGTTTGAGATCCTTTCACTCCTGTAACTCTTTACTGATTTACATCAGCCAAAGATAATTTCTTCTTTCCAATATCACCTAATCTTGAGAATATATTTAATATTTAAGAAATGAAACCAGCATATTTGCATGTTATCAGATTTGAAATCCCATTAGAAGCAGCTCCCCTAATTCAGGATTTGCTCTAATTTTTTGTCACTTCACCTTATAATACGTATTAAATTGTTAATATTGAAAAGAAAGAAGAAAAGAGATTGTCTTCATATGTGATAACCTTGGATGCAGGATTTCCTAAATCTCTATCCTGAGCATTAGGAAACACTGTGTAAGTTCTGTTTTTACCAAGATGCTCTTTACGTCCTCTTTTGATTGTGATTCTTGGTTTGTACAAGCTCAGATTTGGGACATTTCCCACTCTCCTTTTTTGCCACTGTTATGTTTCCTGCTGGACTTGCAACAAAGTGCTGATTTCAAAATTTGGTATATTTTTAAGTTGGCAAATGTTTTTTTCCATGGAGAATCTGGGTGATCTGGAGACCATTTGGGAGCTGTGGATGAGTTGGTGATCGACAGGGTGGTGGCCCAGTTGTGCATGATAATTTAATGTCTGGTTTTAGACTGCAACAACACTTTCACAGATTCCCCATTTTGTCTGTCTGTCTCTCATCACTGAGAGGTTTTGTCAGTATTTCACTGAGAATTTCTCCAGAGATTTCTTTTTAAGTTGAATGTGGGTGAATATGAAATAGAGGCAGTGAGTTGCTTGTTTTCCATGCATTCAGTTTTACATTTCTTCTGCAATTCTCTGTATCTAGTTTGCTTTGGAGTGATATAGCAGATACATAAACAAATACAAACTGGTAAAGCTTCGGTATAGACTGAACAGATATATATATGTGGGGAAAAGGAGTTCAACACTAATAAAAACTTGGACAAATTAAATTGACAAAGCTACCCATTGCCCTGGCAAAAAGTCCCTGTCAAAAGATAAACTTTAAAGCTAGAATGCATGAAAGAGTCCCCAGATAGAATTAAAATTTAAACTGATTCTTGAGAGATAAGCTTTTTTTAAATCCACCTCTTTGCTGCAAGTCAGGATTTTAAAAATAAATTTCCCCTTTAAATCTCTTGAGCGATTTTCATTTTTTGCAAGGCCGCACTGCTGGTGTCCTGGAAAAATGGAGAGTTAGAGCTTTATCAGTTGGTGCCCTGAGGTATGTGGCAAAGAAGCTAAATCCTTGAAGATTAGCAAAAAAAATGCAGCACATGGCAATAAGGGGCTTATATGACTACTAGTATTAGTTCAGGTGAAAGAAGTATTGCTTATACATAAAACTGGACAAATCCACTGACAATGTATTTTTAGTTAGCTACAAAGGAGTCTTATATTGCTGGACTTTACCTCTTTGGTGATTTGGGAAGCTTAGTAATCCACTGTAAATGCTCTTCTGCTGGCCCCAATTCCCAGTATTACTCCAGAATGCTGCTCTTTCGTTTTAACCCCTAAAAGTACATGTTTCCTTAATTTAGCTTTTAGATCACACAATGACTTATTTAGCCAGCAGTTGTACTGCAAGAGCAAATGGTCAAGTTACAGCTCGGACGTTTAATCTTCCACGGCGCGTCCGCTCCGGAGGCGTAAGCACAACCTGGAAGATGAGTTTGTGGGCTCACTGCAGTTCCAGCTCATGATGGCCAGTAGAAAATATCACATTCCTATTTCTGATATTGCTACACTTAAACAGAAGAGTGACTCAGCTGTAACGTTCCCATTTTTGAGTCTGGGTATAGTTATTACCTAAGTGTGCATCCCATCCTGCTGGGGAGTTGAAGCTTTTTATCAAGTTTTTTTGCCCTGAGCTGCTGAAAGACACGGAACAGCAAACAGAACTCTGCAAAAATGGCAGAAAGCAGAAGTTGAAGGCGTCATACTGGGAGTGTTTGGTGGTGGCACGAGGAAGACCAGCTTTGGCACAGGGCTTGCCTGCAGCTCTGTGCTCCACAGGAGTGTTGGGAGCTGCCCTCGGAGCCAGAAAAGGAGACAGTGAGTTGGGGCACTGCCTTTCATGCTCTACCAAATTAAAAGCAAACGGTTGGAGCAGTTACACCCCACTTGTACTCCAGAGATTACCGGGCGTGCTGGAGGAGTGACTGAGCAGCTGCTGACCCAGTTTCAGCAAACCTTAATGCGCTGAACTGGAAACTAAAGTAGTTGAGGAACTGCTTCATGAGAAATGGAGCCATCCTTGCATCATAGCAGGGTTTGCCAGAGCTGCTGCCCCAAAGTCAGCTTCCCTCGCTCCTGAGTCAAAATCCTGACATGGATGTAGAGGAAGACCAAGCTAGGCAGGATATAACTGTGGATGCTCCTTAATTTGCTCTCTGCTTCAGTCATGCAAACCTTACACACAAACCCACGTAGTAGAAAGATGCTTCCTATCCTCTTGCATCAAAGGATAAGATTGTGGTGGAGCCCTGTTTTCTGCTCCCAGCAGATTGGGATGTTGGTATCTGAGCATAAAGAAGTGGTTTATGTGCTTTTCTTCTGCCACATGAGCTCACACCACCATTGTTTAGAATATCTTGGTAGTATATAAATAATAGTACCAAGGACCTTTATAGATGGCGTGGGTGTCTCTCTGTGCTGTGTGCTGGAAGCTAAAGCAGCAGTGGCTGTCTTAGGAAGTTCTGTATTCCAAACAGGCACTACAGAAGGAGAAGAAACCTGCAGGAAAAGAGGTAAGATAGTCTGCACAAAGCCATGTGCCTGAGCCTCCGGTACCCAGGGTTCAGTTCCCTGTCTCTTTGGAGTGGACAATGCTACAGGTTAAAAATGCTGGGAAAGCAGAGAAGAGACTCACCTGTGGAGGGTGGCAGTGAAATTGTTGCAGGCATTAGAAGCTTCAGAGTAAAAAAGGTCTTGCAGCACTCCAGGTGAATGACAAAAAATGTCAAAAAATGTAACAAAAAAATTGTGCTACATAAACAAAGGAGTAGAGAGGGGCCTGTGAAGTTGGCTAGTCCATATCCATGGAGAACTTTATTGGAGAGCACGGTTAACTGGATCAAAGCAGGAATACCACTCATGCTGCAGCCCTTCTCTCTCTGGAGCAGGCATCTCCTAGGGAGCAGCTCCATTTCTTTGGGCAGGGTGCATGGCACAGGACTTTGTCATTACCTTCCTCAATGTAAGTCCCAGTTGAGCCCTCCCACTCTGCCCTGCTGTCTCCTGCACTGCTTTCTGTGCCTTGAATTGATTGGTTTGCCCTCCCTTTCTTTATGAAACCAGATATTTCCTCACGTTTCCATTGAATGTTTGCATGATAGTTTTGTCTCTAAGTTCCTGGACCAGGCTCAGCTAAGTGGTTATTTTGTTAAATATGATGACACACATGCTCAAAACAAGATCAGTCTCTGTCTCTTTTGAGAGATATATATATATATATATATAAAATATATAATATATAATTTTATATATATATAGTGTATATACACGTCTTGTATAGATATAAGTTGAGCAACTTATGTATGGAGAATCATTACAGTGTCCACACAGGTTTTGCAAAGCAGTAGTTCAGTGGGTGTTTGTAATTTTGGCACATACTGGTTCCAAGAGTTCAAGGACATATTCAAGTGATCTAAACTCCACCAGATACTGAGGTTGGAAACCAAGCCATTTGAAAAATAGTCATTAAAACACTTGGCCTAATTGCATTAAAAGGCAGTGGTTGTTATCCCTGTGTGGATAGACACTTTCTTAAAGTATTCAGTGTTGGTGCTTGGGGTTTATTTGCTTCCTCTGTGTCTCCTTTTCATTCAAGAAGGTCATGGGACATTTATGTGATGAACCTGGGAAATAATGGAATTTAAACCTCAGAAAAAAATTGCAAACACTGGTGGGTACCTGTCAAGCTTGAATACTAAGGAGAAAGCATTTCATGTCATTGTTTAGAAACATACTGGGGGGGTTTGTGTCTCTAGAAAAGTACTACATCAGGAAGACCTGTTAACAAAGTGTATAAGCAGGTGCAAATGCAGCTAAATTTCAAGTTGATTTTTTAGTTTTGAATTTATATTTGTGATTTGCTATGTCTGGGATTCTCAACAAACTAAGACCATCCATGCCACAGCACGAAGAGTGAGAGAGCAGTATGTAATAGTTTTGTCTCATTAAGCTGATATACTCTGTTTGGTTAACTCCATCAGTGCTTTCTTGTAATTAATATATTTTGGGAGTCTGCTTGCAGTCTTTGATTGATGATTGTGTTCCCTTGTGCAGATAAAGGTGGAACCAGTTGTTCCGGCTCCATCACCGGTTATTCCTCGGCTGACATTAAGAGTGGGAGCAGGCCAAGACAAGATGTAAGTACGAATAAATCCATCTGTGAGGTGTGTGCTTACCACAGTTCATCCTCTATCGCTGTGGGAGCTCTTATTTTCAGTGAGAAATGCTTAAAAATTAGTGGCAAAATATACTCTTCAAGTGGGACCTGTCACCTTCCATCCATCCCAGTGTATGTCCCACTCCACGTCTTTCTAGGGCATGGATTACAAGACTCCATCTAGACTTGTACGATGCCTCCAGTGACATGTAGTGAGGTTTTTCTAATGGATGGTTATCCCTCATGTAACCTACAGCTAAGTTTCACAACGCTCTTCAGCCAACAGTTGCTTTATGCTTTAAGGAATAACAGTTGGAATTCCTTTATCCGCGTCTGTTTTGTTATAACTGTTGATGATTATTCATGAGTGTACCTAACGCATTTCAAGTGTTGATTCATTAGCTCCCTAATTATTGGGTGCTGTTGTACAAATAATAGTTACTTTGTACTGGAGGAGTGTAAATAGGATGATCCCTATCCTGAGATCATCCAGCATAAACAGGTGGCTGGAGAGGCTGGGGAAACAGTGCGTCACCGGGCTTTTTAGGCTGGTCCTGTGTTGTATGTGAAGGGTTTCTTTTAGTCAGGTTTTTCATGTTGATTTAATGGTGCAGAGCACACTTTCATGTCTGGTGGTAAACATGAGCACCAAACTGTTCTTTCCATTCCTCATATTAAGGATTGCTAAGTTTCTCTTACAGAGCCATTATGAACTACATCTCCAAATCATTCATTTTTCCGCTTTATGAAGTTAAATGGCATTTTTATGATTATTCTCTTTTTCTCTGCTGTCCTACTCTTCCCCATTAGGTAACTGTGGCTTTTACTGGTTTGAAGCTGCTAAGAGACTTTAGTCTTTCCTTGGTTTCTGTGGGACACCCACACCCCAAATATCAGGACTTTATCCTGTCTTCAACCATTTTTGCTTTCTTCCTTTCACAATATTTAAGTGTGATATAAAATTTCTGTGCCTCAGGTTGCTGTACAAAGCTCTTGCTTTCTCAGGCCCGTTGTCTGTCCTGGTGTACATGATTTGAATGTGCATGGCTGGACAAACTGTGCCTTTAAAAGTCCACAAACCCATATTCCTCCTTGAGGAGCTATGGATACTTTTAAATTCTGCTTTTGCAAGGACTGTACAGTATTTATATGGGGAAAATTACCTCGTATTTTCAATGCAGAACTTCTAAATTAAAATTCTGAAGCCATATTTAGCACCAAAGAGTTGACTTTGCTTCCCATCTTATCTCACCCCAGACTTTCTCATACCCACACACATTCTGACTTCTGACTCCATCTGTTTTCTACAAATCATGTGGGTACATCAGCAGCAGCCCTGCCAGCCAATAGTGGGTCAGAGATGCTGATACCTTGTTTCATGGCCTTTTGGGAAGCTCCCTTCTATTCCAAATTCCTTTTTGCATCTTTAGTGGCACCTTGGTCCCTATCTGAGGACCTCAGGTGTTGTGATCCTTTGCAAGTCACAGCCTAAAGTTTAAACCCAGATTTCAGTGTGGGAGGTACACAAAGCTGATTTAGCTCAAAGTTTCTAGACAAATTAGAGGAGAATTAGACACAAAGCTGAGATCTTCAGGGGCACAAGATTCCTGGTAGCAAATGCAGAAAGTGGTTGTGCTGCAGCTCTCAGCATAGAAGGGAAACTTCATCTTCTCCACATGACACTCGTCCTTGAGGTTGCTTTAGTCTGCATAACACCAAACAAGTTTTGATTAATTAGTATTCCATCTCTACTTGCTTACTGTTTTCCCTTTTCTACCTTCAATATCTCCTCATTGCCCACCATGCTGGTACGCACAAGTTGTTCTGATGTGGGTTGGAACTAGATGATCTTTAAGGTCCCCTCCAACCCAAACCATTTTATGATTCCATGATTCTAGTGGCTGTATCAGCCAGTTGCACCTTCTGGCTAGTGTCAAACTAGGACTTCCAGATCTTTTAGGAGTTTTTGTAGTTTTCCAAGGCAAAATCCAGGAAGAAATTTGCTGTTACACAATTAAAAACAGTTTGTTCTCATGGCTCTAGGAAGTGGTTTGTGTTGTGTGTCAATACAGCATCTATTGCGACAGGGCTCGCCGTGGAGCTGTCCTGCTTTAAGAAATACTTGTGCTTTCATCCTCAACAATTACTATTCAGCCTGAACTCAGAGCATATTTTAATTGTCACATGTTGTGATCATTATGAAAAGGATGGTGTGGCTCTGAGGCAAAGCATTTACATAGCCTTGCGTGCAGCTTGGACCTCTGAATACCAGAAGTCACTGCAATCTCTATTTAAAGTTATTCGTGGAAAAGACCATAGGATCGTCATTCTCTTAAGTAACTCAGGCAGAAAGAAAAGCTTTTTGATGTGTTATGGTAAGGGAAAGTTAAACTTATGTTTCATCTATGTTGGTAATGAAGTGTTGAATATCTGGTAATTATCATGTAGAAATATTGTGTTTCCATTAACCTGTCTCTGGAATTTACTGGCATGGAATTGTTTGAGGATACCCTGAATCACCATGGAAAGGTATAAGGAAAGTTTTGGGGGATTCATAGAATTTGATGAGTAGAAACTAGATGGAGAAATTAGCGATTTCAATTATTTCAATTTCCTCTGTTAAAGAGCCATTTGGAGGCTTTTGGAAGTACTTAATTAAATGTTCAGCTGGAAATTGGTTGGTTTAAAGGAACTACATATAAAACATTGTCTTCAATGGAAGTATTTACAGATCTTGATGAGGCCACAGAAGCTTTCAGGTGTCTGAAGAAAAAGTGTCATATTGATGGTGCATGGAGTGGAGATTCATGTCACACCACAAACACAACACAACAGCAACACAAGTTGACTAAATAACACAGCAGTGGTGAGGAAAATGCCTTTGCAGTGTAGTGAGCTGTTGGGGCTGCTCAACCTGGAGAAGAAAAGACTCCAGAGAGACCTTAGAACACCTTCCAGTGCCTAAAGGGGCTCCAAGAGAGCTGGAGAGGGACTTTGGACAAGGACCTGGAGTGACAGGACAAGGGGGCGTGTCTTCAAACTGACAGAGAGCATGGATAGATTAAATCGTGGGAAGAAATTCTTTACTGTGAGGGTGTTGAGAAACTGGCACAGGTTGCCCAGAGGAGTTATGGATACCTCATCCCTGGAATTGTTCAAGGCCAGGTTGGACAGGGCTTGGAGCAACCTGGTCTAGGGGAAGGTGTCCCTGCCCATGGCAGGGGGTTGGAACTGGGTGGGCTTTAAGGTCTCTTCCAACCCAAACCATTCTGTGATTCTATGATTTCACTTCTTGGCTGCTCTGCTTGGACCAATATACAAAACAGTGATGGCAGTGGCAGAGAAGTGTCTTCCTTTCTTGTTTCTGAACATGAAATACTAAAATACATATTTCTCCTAGATTCGAAGTGATACCTGTATTCGAGCTTGTCTGGAGTGGAAATGTTCTTATAACACACATCAGTTAAAAGAAACAGCTACTAATAATGTTGGGTTAATAGACATGAAAATGTACTATTGCTGGAGGATGGATAAACCAATATTGGAAAAACTGTTCTGCTTAAGAGTTTTTTTGCAAGTGTTTTAACTGCACAGTAAAACAAGAAGAAAGTAGATTATTATCAAAGCATTTCCATCTTAGTTGTAAACAATTACAGCAATACTTGCATGGATGCCACATTAGAAGAAATTTACTGGATTCCATTCTAATGCAATTAGAGCTAATTTTGTTCTTTAAATGAATAAAAGGTCAGCTAGTAAATCTAGTTTATCTCAAGTCCAGGCTTCAATAAATTGTTTTATTTAATTTGTTGTAAAAGATCTTATCCTTAATGGGCCTTGCTCTTATTGGTTTGCTAGGGTTCTAAAATATTTATGACCACCTTTTTAGATATGATTTGAATGATATGTTGGAAGGGTTTTTCACTGGGATTTTTTTTGCCATTCCAGTGTTATCAAGGTAGATTGCTAACTGAGTTAGTATAGGAAGGAACTAGAGATGCTATCTTTTTTTCAAAACAAAACAAACAAAACAAAAAACACAGCTAGTATAGGCTTTTGAATTTTAAATGAACTGCAAATGATGAGTAGAATTTAATACTTTTATTCAACTGCATCATGGTTTCTTTTTGTCCAGTTATTTTTCCTAAGCACTATAATTTTTCATACACATAAGTTTTTTTAAATCATATCAATTGATGAGGTGTTGACATTCCAGCTACTACTACAGCTGACCAAAGTCAGCCAAAGTTCAGGCTGTAATTTTTGGTACTTTAGATAAATTTATTCTACATTTAAATACATTTAAAAAAAAAAAAAAAAACAACATGGCTGCTGACACTAATGTGAGACCACAAAGCAGAGTGCTACTCACTGGGGGCTGGTTCAGTGTTTCTGTGCCTTAAAAGCAGGAAATATGGGGTTTTTTGTGAAATCAGTTCTCCAGATTTACCTTAAAATTCCAGACTTTTGCTCCAGACTCATATCATAGCTTTGCCATCAGCAGAAAACCTGGAAACTAGACAGGAGAGGAGGAAATACAGGTACTTTAACAGTATTTAACTTGTAAACCTGACCTGCTGCTCTAATGAAGTTGCCCCTTGTCTCCTATATTTTTAAATGAGCAGATATGTGACTTTCTCCAAAAGCAAATCACACACTGACTTTCTCCAAAAACAAATCGCACACATACTCAGATATCTATGGGTATGTGCCTATAAAAATGTATATTAAATGACCTGTGGATTGTGAAATAAAATCCTAAAAGGATTAAGGGATAGAAAAAATTTTGTTATCCAGATATTTAATTGATTCCACTAAAGCTTTGTATTGCTTGGGTAGGATATTATCAATCCAAGGCCAACTTATTTTCATGTGATACTCCCATGACAAAAGCTACCAGCACAGCCAGCTGACATCCACTGTAGGGAATCTCAAAACCAAGGGGCAAGGTAGAGATATTATTTTGTGACCATAGAGGTGACCTCTCTGTGTAATGTCAGGGACCCAGAAGCATATGTTTGGGGCTAAGAGGACAGGGGGACCTGGTTTATTACACCAAGTTTTTTGATTTTCCATCTAAACCAAAGATCTAAACAATAAGGTGCTCATAGCACATCATTTTTATAAGTTGTCAAGATAACCTGTGTCTGAAAAAATGGAAACCTGAAAGGAAATGCAGCTGGAGAACATCTCCTCATTGAAGCTGTAGTGCACAGATGGACATGGTTTGGGTTTGGAATGACAGAATCACATAATAGCTTAGGTTCAGAGGGTTCATAAAGACCTTCTTGTTCCACCCCCTGCCATGGGCAGAGGCACCTTCCACTATCCCAGGCTGCTCCAAGCCCCATCCATCTTGGCCTCAGATACTTCCAGGGATGGGGCAGCCACAGTTTCTCTGAGCAACCTGTGCCAGCGTCTCACCACCCTCACAGGGAAGAATTTCTTCCCCATATCCAACCTCACCCTGCCCTCTTTCAGTGCTATTTGCTCAAGAATTTGTTATTTTAGGCGCAGCACAGTTGGGCAACAGAATTGCAGTGAAACAGTTCTTCATATTTTTTGAAATCCTGTAAAATTTTATTATCTAACCTGCAGTACGCAGAGAGCCACCACGTTGTATCGCAGGGTAATGTTCTCCAAAAAACAGATGCCTTAATGATGGATCCTTCTGTTTGCAACAATCTTAATCTACCAAAGAGTTGAGTTGCAAACTCTTCAGAGATTGAATTTTTGTGGGAAAACTACACACACATATAACATAATCAGCCTTCAAAAAGGTCATGGCACCAAGGGTGGAAAGAAGAAGAAGGTATTAGCAAATACATCACAATACTTTTTTATTGATCTGGCTGAAGACAATAAATTAGGGAGGGACCTTTTTGTTGTTCCCCAAAGCTCACTGGGGATCTGTAGTTGCTGCTGTAATGTGAATATGTGCTTTTTTAAAAACATCTCAAGCTCTGTGTGAGTTGTGGAGAAAAGCTGGGTATCCACGACTTCACTGCTAGTTTTAATTAAACTAGAATTCTGCCATGTGTAGTTTCCAAGAATGCATCTGATTTTTACCGTATCATCTTTGGTGGATATTCAGGAGGTTTAATTTTTAATAGGGTTGTTCTCCTACAGGTAAATCAGAGGATGTGAAGAAACTTCTGAACTTTGGGTGCTATTAAGTGCTACTCAGACTTTGACAATTTAGATTCCTGTCTTCATAGTGTTTGCCCACAACAGCTGAATAATGGGGTTCATTAGGCTCCCTGTGCTGGCACATCCAAACTGTTTGCCTCCAGCCTTGGCTCCCTGTGTGTGGCTGGGGAGGGAAGGATTGGCTTTTTATTGACTTGTCAAGCCCTAGGTTTGCATTACCAGCCAAGTAGCTCGTGACCCATTCCATTTATTTCACTGTTTTGTGGTGGGGAAACAGGTAAAGGAATCCTGCTGGAAGCCCCTCCCTCTGCACGTTTCCATGAATAAAGGCAGTGTTTGGAGCAGTTAAGGCACCGTGACCAAATCCTTGGAAAGACGTAATGCAAGCACAGCATGGGGCCATTGTGGGACACAGCTGTGGGCGGTGTGTGTTACCCTGCTTATTCAACAGAGAGCTCTGGAGGAGAACTTACTGTGGAATTAAAGAGGAGGGAGGGGGGGAAAAAGTGATACTTCGGGGAGAAAAATGAAGAAGGGTAAAGCACTGTTTGGGAGAATTAAACAGTGGGGTCCGGGCAGTGGAAGTCTGTGTTTATTGCTGCGCTAATGGGCTCCCCAGTTATTTCAGCAGAGAAGGACCGTGTTAACCGTGTGTTGACAGAGCTAATGCTCTGGGTGTCAATCCAGGTTTTGTTGTAAAAGAGCGTGTAATGGTGAAATCATTTTTGATATGATCGACAGACCACCTAAGTGAGGAGGCACAGTAATGAAAAATGATCTTGCTCCTCTCCAAGGTGTGCTGAAGGAATTCCAGTGATCTTTACAGCTTTCATCAATCTTTGTGTGTGTATTTATAGACATACCAGCGTTTTTCTGTTTTGTAGTCTTTTAAATTGTAGGAGCTGGAGGACTGATTTTCGATGCCTTTTTAAATGCTGAATGTATTTTAATGAAGATATTGTCTCAGCTATGATTCATATCCCTTTCCCAATTGTTCTTTTTTAGTGTAACATATTGGTTCAAATCCTGCAGTAAAATCCACATGTGTGGTCCTGTATCCATCAAAAAGGCTCTTTCACTTGGTGGAGGTTCCCCAGCCTCTCCCTTGCTGCTTTTACATGGAAAAAAGGTGAAGAATACCATATCCCTTTTACCAAACCAAGTAAATGATCATTTTTGTTTATATTTCTAGAGGTGATTTAGCAGAGCTTTTTCTTCCTTGAGTGTGAATTAAATTTACAGCTTCAGATGTAGTCCTTAGCTTTTTTCTTCCCCCCCTCCTTTTTTTTTTAATTACTGAAGCCATCCCAACTAATTATTCATCCTGTTTATGGTAGGTAGTAGGCTGTGGCAAATTATTTTCATTTTGCTGCTGGCCACATTGGGTGATGACTCCAAAAGTGAATCCATAAAAAGGCTTGAGTCATTAGAAAACAAAACAACTTACTGTGAGATTCTTTGATTTTGCTGCTTATTGCTCAAGAGTAAAAAAAAAAAAAAAAATTGTGTACTGTATACCGCAATTAAAAAAAAAAATTACTTCAGGCAAGTTTAGACACATGAGGGAATTGCTTGTGTAAATGGCCATGGGCAACTGCCCTTCTGAAGCACAACAGAAACTGATCAAATATGTGTGAAAGATTAGAAAGGCAGATGGGTATTTGTTTAAAAAATAGACTTTCCGTAGAAGAGGACTGCAAGACAAAGGTGCTGATTTGTTCTTCTCTTTCACAGAGGTACTTAGTTTTATTCACTCTTTTATCGAAGTTTTTCAGCAAAAGTGAGGAAACTCTATAGACCCAAGGATTTGTGTTATAGTTCCGGGGAGCTGCACATGAACAAGAAGACCATAAAGAAGTAGCCACAGAAGAACAGATGCTCCTGCCTGAATTTAGTGAAGTTGTCCTGTGAGCAATTGATCTTTAGCTGTACAGAGTTTCGAGTTCAGGACTGACCATCTTACTTGCTTCTTTCAAAAACATGTCTCAGTAACAAGCTGAAAATTCCAGCTTTAGAGACTTTCTAAACCCACGCTGGCATAATTTCCTGGTAATTAGGAAAATTCGTATACTACCCCAGTTCCCTTCAGAGAGAGTAGATGTGGGTTTATGGGCAAGCTTCTAGATAGTGCATCCCATAACAGTTCCCAAAACAAATGACAATAAAGAGCAGTTTGCAGGGAACACATAAGAAAAGTTTGCAAAGAGCACATTGACATAAACATGTTTTACCAGCTTCTGGTTTTGCTGCTGAGAGCTCAGCAGAAGGGGATGATGCCAGGTGGTTTTCACATTGAAGATGTTTGTTATTGATGATAAGAGAAGAAAAAAAGAAAAGAGATGAAAGATACTAAGACGCCACGCTACCAGCTCAGTTTTGTTTTGTCAGACTGGCAATGAACCATCCAGAGATGTAAGTCCGGAATGGTGAGAAAGAATGGGAGGGAGATTTAGGAGTCATCGACAGAAAGGTGCTTGTGGTTGTTGGGAGAAATTCTCTGGTGTAACAGATACAGAGGGTGGAGGCCAAGGGCAGAACTCTGTTTCACTTAAAGTAATGGGAAAATAAACAGTATAAAACCTGCAATTCAATTTCAAGAGTAAACCAAAGGAGATAGCTCGAAATGTCAGCTCGACTGAAGACCTAATGGATTCAAAAGTGGTGTTTTCTGCCTGTTGGAATGGGGCACTTGCAGCAAAATGACTACAGAGTGAATTGTATGAATAGCTCCTTCCAAAGGAATGTTGGGAATAAGCATCATATCTCTATGAGAGAAGGACTGTTAGCAAAGAATTTAATGTGTCCAAGACAGAAGATTGTGGAGATGAAGTCAAAGTGAATTAAATGTTGTGAAGGATATTGAGCAAACAGGAAAAGAAGGAAAGAAGGACCATGGAAATGAAGGCACAGAGAAGATCACCGTTCTTTTGGAAGGAGTTATTCATACAGGATACAACTGGTTTGATTTAATAATTTCATTTAAAATTTTGTCACAGAAGAAGGTAGAACACTGATGCTTTTTGTTGACAGTAAAGTTACAGGACCATGTCGGTACAAATGAGGATCTACTGATTGTCTGGAAAGAACTGGATCCCCTTGAATGGAAGGGGAAAATTATATTTAATTCAGTAAATGAAAAATTGCAGTTAAGACTTTGCATTTAAAGTGTACTGATAAAAGTTTCAGCCAGAAGAAAAGAGCTGATTTGTGTGTCACTACAGTAGGTGTTTAGTGGGCGAGGGATCATTAGTTGGTCATAGAATGACGGAGTTGCCAACGTGATACAAGTGTCACAATGGGATGCATTGCAAGAGATTTTAGCAGAGATAGGGGAAGTGTCCTATGAGAACCTGTGGATACTTCTTCTGAGATACTGTGTTCAGTTCTTTAAGGCAGCTTGTGTTCAGGAAGGATGAATTAGGCTGAAAGAGTTGGTCCTGTTCAGCCTTGAGAAGAGAGAGCTGAGAGGGGACCTCATCAGTTTCTGTCAGAATCCAAAGGGAGGTGTCAGAGGATGGATCCAGGCTCTGCTTGGTAGTGCCCAGCAGTAGGACAGGAGGCAACAGGCACAAACTGATGCCCAGGAAATTCCACTTAAACATGAGGAAGAACTTACTTGCTGTGCAGTGACAGAGCACTGGAACAGATTGCTCGCAGAGGATGTGGAGTCTCCCTCACTGGAGATATTCAAGAACTGTCTGGACACAATCCTGTGCCATGTGCTCTGGGGTGACTCTGCTTGAGCAGGGAGGTTGGACCAGATGACCCACTGAGGTCTCCTCCAACCTGACCCACTCTGTGTGAAATGGGAAGAGCAGGTGCAGAGCAGGGCTTGGAGCACTGTTAGGGAGAACACAGTGGAGTCTGTGTTAGGAGAGCAACTTTGTGTGTTTAGTCTGGCATGTGAAGAGGGGTTATGATTGCTGGCTACAAATACCTCAGGCAAGTAAACATTTTGGAGGGTGAAAGCAATTTAAGCTGAAGAACGATATTGGCACAAAAGCAAATGGGACTTAATTGACTATGAATGTAGGCTGGAAATTAGAAAAGGTTGCTGTGACACCAGAGCAGTGAGAGCCTGGAACAGGGTGATGGTGGGGACAAAAAGATTAACTGGTTTTAAGATGAAGCTCAGCAAACTTGTGAATGGGATTAGGTGACACAATGCCTGTGAAATCACTAGACTCACTTGCCCAGGAAAGAGGTGTTTGTGGGGCTTTGCCACAGTGATAGAATTGTAGAATCATAGAATAATTTAGGTTATAAAAGACATCTAAGATCATCAAGTCCAACCATTAACCCAAGACTGCCAAGGCCACCACTAAACCTTGTCCCAGAGTGCCACATCTGCATGTCTTTTAAATCCCTGCAGGGAAGATGACTCCACCACTTCTCCTGGGCAACCTGTTCCAGGGCTTCACAACCCTTTTCATGAAGAAATTTTCCCTAATATCCAATGTAAACCTTCCTTGGTGCAACTTGAGGCCATTTCTGCTTGTCCTTTCCCTTGTTACTTTGGAAAAGAAGCCAACGCCCACCTCACTACAAGCTCCTGTCAGGGACTTCTGGAGAGTGAGAAGGTCCCCCCTGACCTCCTTTTCTCCAGGCTGAGCCCCCCCTGCAGCTCCACTGAAATGGAGAATGGGCTGTGGAGCTCCATGTGCACCACTGAAGGTCAGCATGCTTGCCTGGGGGAGACAGTGTCTACAAAAATGGGTGTTGGAATAAGTGCTCAAAGTTAATTTTCCTTGACAGAGAAGAATATCGCGTGGCAGGTGATGTTTTAAGTGCTAAAGTCTTCACTTGCAGAATTGCTTGGGGCTCTGCTGGAGGTTTGGTGCTTTTTGGCACTCAGACTCATGAGTTGGTCAGAGCGTGTACTTGTGGAGCTTCTGTTTGCCAACATGACTTGTTTGCACAGAGTAAAATGTTCAGCAGGGCATAATACATAGCAACTAAATTTCCCTTTCTAAAAGTAATATGGGAATTAGCCTACATTACAGAGCTTAAATTACACTGATTCTCCTCCAGGGTTGAAATAAAATTTTCAAAATCACCTCTAATCTGTGAAGAATCTAAACCATATGGAAATCTTCCTAATTCCCTGAGGTGTTTTTGACACTCTTACCCATAGGTCTTAGAGTATTTAGGTTTTTTTCTGGTGCAACAACCTCAGTTCCAGATGTGAGATTTTTCAGTAATGAAATAGTTTCTAGCACCGAGGAATTTATATCAAGAAGGGAATATCAAAACTAATAGATAATATGATGATTAATAATCCAAGTGAATTGCACTAGTTTTAATTACGTCAGTGGAGTTGATGGTGTCATTTTCCTGCTTACAAAGGCCCCTTTAACTCCTGCTCCTTGCTTAAAAATGGGTCATGGGTTCAGAAAAGAATTAGGACTTTTCAAATATTTTTTTTCCTTTGGGCAGAGAAACAGCTTCCCTGGAGCTCTGCCTCTGAGAAACAAAGATTACTGTGATTTTTTTACTACACCTTTCAGGGTACTGATACAGCATGTTTTTGGAGCTCATCACCCATAGCAATCATTCAGCCCTGTGGCTCATATCTTATTTTTGAAAAGCCATTTCCTTTCCGTGCACATGTATTTTCCTATTTTCCCTGTGTTTCTGTGAAGCAGTCAGTGGGGCTTTCAGCCATAAGGATCAGAATGGAATCAAATAAATTACTTCCAAAGATAGGAAACCATTTCACACCTTGAAGCTTCATTTTGCTCCAAATGTAGCATGTTACAGCTCATGCCACGTAGAGCCAATTATAAACCAACTGACCTGTCATGACACTTCAGACTTTGGTAGAATTTGCACTTTTCCTGCAAGCAGACACTTGAGTTTCATCCTGTTTGGGTTCAGATATGTAGCTGTAAATGGAGTGACTGCCCTGGAGTGATGACTAAAACGGGTTTTCATTCTGTCTACCATTATGAGTAGAGATATTAGGTTAAACTCTTGAAACAAATAAACTTCACTGAAGTTTGCTGTTCTTCCTTCTCCTCAATATAGTGTTGGGCACAGTTTTAAACCAGTAGATAAGCACTGATTCTGTACTCTCGAGGTTGGTGAGGCACTGCCCAGAGAAGCTGTGGATGCCCCGTCCCTGGAAGTGTTCAAGGTCAGGTTGGATGGGGTTTTGAGAAACCTGATCTAATGGAAGGTGTCCCTGCCCATGGCAGGGGGTTGGAACTGGATGGTCTTTATTGTCCCTTCCAACCCAAACCATTCTGTGATTCTCTGATCTGGCTCTTCAACTGAGACCTGGATATTTCACCCTGTTGTGTGTTGCCTTGGGCTTGGCCCAGCTCAGCCTTGATGTAATTGAGCAGATCATATGTGCTGCTTGCACTGGAGCAGATTGGGAGGAATTAAAATATCTTGAAAATGCCATTGTCAGGAAGCTTCGTGCTCTGCCCTTTAACAAAGGGGTTATAAAAAACCAACACAGAAAAATAGTATTCTTCATTGTAATCATGGTATTTGAGGATTTTTCTGTCTTTCTGTCCTTCCACTTTAAATTTCATGTCCCTTAGGCTTTTCCCCTTTTTTTTATGTTCAGATATGTTTTCTTGGCTACTGCTGGGCACTGTGTGACAAATCAATATGTGCGTTCAGTGATCAATATGCTGAGGTTCTGTGAGCAGCACAGTTCCTGCTGGCATTTAAAAAGAAACCCAAAGTGAATTTAGGTTGGACACAACCAGATACAGATTACAATTAATGTAAACCAGTGTTTGCATTAATTCGGGGTTGATTTTTTTTTCAAAGGGGGTGGTAACCTTTAGTTATGGTTTATGGAGTCTCTTATTACCACATGTATTCCAAAGGTTTTCTCACACCCCTTTATTCCAGAGGAACTATTTTGATTCAAAACCAACTTTTAATTGACTCTTTATCTCTCAGTGTAGAATATGTTTGTGCTACATCGCTAGGCAAGCAGCCTGCAGAGAAGTGCTGTTCTTGTCTCAGGACTCTTGAGTGTGTTGTTGTTGGTTGATGTTCATTTGTGTTTGATTTCTACAAAAAATACTCGCCCAGCCTCAGTTTTAGAGGTTTTGGGTTGGTGTGGGGAAGGAGGTGAAAGTTTGTCTTATATAGCATTGTACGTGCAGACCTAGTGATGATTTTGGAAGCTTATGAAAACACATTTGGGAAAGGAGGCAACCATAAATGTATGGTGATGTCCCAAGGTAGAGTTTAAATCCTGCTAGGATTTAAAATCTCTAGGATGTACCCCACTAACAGGAGAAAGAGTTTAAATCCTAGCAGAGATTTAAAGTGGATTTAGATACCAGGAGGATCGTAGTGAGTGCTGCCTACTTGCAGTGTGCTCCGTGCCTCAATTTTCCTGTCTGTAAAACGCAGCTCATAAATCTTGCCATCATTTACATACTGTTTTGCTATCAGGTTTCTCTCCAAGTCTGAAGTAACATTAATTATTAGTCGTGGGACTGCTATTTCCCTTTGATTTCTCCCCACCTCCATATTGCCATGTGTGCAGCCCCTTCTCCAGGACAGGCTAAACCACCCTCGCTGAGATTACTCCATCTCCTCTAATGGTGTAGCACAAAACCATTCATTTCTCCACTCTGGAGTCTGAAGTCTCTGAACTTCATTAGCCCAAGGGAGTGGTAGGCCCAAGCGTGCTCCGAAATGCCGATCTCCTGTTTTGATAACTGAGCTCTAAAATCAAGATAAACAAGCTGCCCTATATACTGAACATGTCCTAATTGCACACTCCAAGCAAACCAGCCAATCAATGAGTGTGTGTCGCTCCCTAATGAATATTTGTAGTTTTGGAAGATTTCATGTGGTATTCCTTGGAGCTTCTGCAGTTATTAGCAGAGTGGCTTCGAAGACCCTGTGCAAGGAGAAGAACCTGGCTTTGGATCAAGAAACTCTGCAATTTAATTTCATATGTTAGCTGGGCATGGTCAGTCTTATTCAAATTATATTAGCTAATACTTCTTTCAAACTGTTTACACTGTGTGCAAAGTTGTGTTTAAAATCCTATTAGCTAATACATTTCTTAGTCTAGACTTGGGGAGGGTTGACTCCCTGAAGAACTCATAGCAGGACTTTGTTTACTTGCAAGAGGTAGAAGAGGGAGGCGGGGAAAGAAGGGGTAATGATATTTGAAACCATCCAAATGACTTTTGCTGTGCCAATATTTTGCTTTCCTCACTTTTATTATTGCTAAGAGTTTGTTTAGAGAGGTGGCTCTCAAGCCATGAGGGTGACTTTGCAAACCATGGGAGTATTGGCACCAGCAAGGTCTTGGGCTTTCATATTGGGAACCAGGGCTCTCTGTGTGAGCAGTGGAAGGAGGAAGGCACAAAAGAAGCATCTGGGCTGGGGTGGCCAGTCTGGCAGGAGCCCAAGGAGCCACACACTGAGACTTTCACTAAACCAGAAACACATTGTGAGCAAAAGAGAAAACTTTCTTGATAGGAGATAACAGTGGGGTTTTGGATGTACCCCACTAACAGGAGAAAGAGCCTGGTTTTGATGTGTAGGTTGCTCCTATGATGGCCTGATATTAGGACTTCCTTCCTTCTGCAAGTCACAGACAACATAAATTAGGAGTCCTGCACTGACTCACAGTCTAGCACCTTACTGACACATATAAAGAGCCTGAGCTCCCACATTAGGTACCTGAAGCAATCAATGGGACACTGAGTGGTGTGAATGTCTTCAGTGTTGCTGATGGAAAATCATCTAATGCCTTTTAGATTCCGCTTCACTCTAAATTTCTAAACCTCCTTGACTTTGGTTTTCTTCCCCTGGTCACTCCTAGTAGGTCTTGGAAGGTGGGTGTGATGCTGCAGCTGGAGGTTAGGCAGGAATACCAAACCCATTCCTCGGTTTCCTTTTCCTAAGTCTGTTTTTACTATAACTTGCCCTAGTTCTGATTTTGTAGTGCAAGTGGCATATCTTGGGAGAAAAAGAACCATTATTTCAGCCAAGCATTAAAAACTGTATAATTCCAAGCCTTTCTCAAGTGATGGCTTGGATTATTGACTTAAAATGCAGACAATTTCTCACATTGTAGTTGGTGTTGTGATACTGCCTTTGGAGTACCATAAGAGAGTTGCAATAAACTCTAAAGTTGAACGTAAAATTCCCATTGATGGTGGAGCTGGACATTCTTGGTTCTCAGGAGTTGTTGCAATTTGATTTTTGTCATGGTTTTTCTACTGATATCTCCATTTTTTGCTTCCTTAGGCAATCCTTCTCTCAGGAATGCCTAACCTTTCTTTAAAACACCCTCTTCGTACTGTCCCATCACAAATCAATTGCACTCCCACAGTTACCATTCAAATATAAATAAATTAGTTAAATGATTTACCAAAATGTGGTAAAACAAATAGACCTATCCTGTGTTTTGTTTGAGGGGTTTTTTTTGGTTCTGTTTTCTAAAACATCCTTCTCTTTATGCTTCTAATGTAGAGCCTTATAGTAAGGGCTTTTTCTGGCTTGTCTGTTAAATTGCATGCACATCAATAACACTGTGTATCAACAGTCATTAATAAACGTTGGGTCCTCTATGTATCCCCCTTCCTGGGCAAGATTATTCTATACTGTGTATTTACTAGAGCTACATCCTGTCTACTTCAGCTACTCAAGTAAGTAGCAATATTTTATCTGCTGAGTATATAGTGTGCGTCATTTATTTGTCCTGACTAGATCCACTGCTGATTTCATAAACATTTGGGGAAAGAAATACCAAACTAGCAAATATTTGCAGAACCCCCTAATGCAGGATCTTAAGAGGATGATATCGTCTCTCAGTTTGAAGATTAAAATCAGTGCTGTTCACAGCTGATTAACTTTCCTTTCTAATATTTCCCACAAATTGGGCTAATGTAATAAAACTTAACGAAACAAGGTTTAGTAAAACCACAGAGAATATTTATACGACAGCAAGGCACAGAGTGGTTCAGGCTGTCCTGGCATTCACTTGGTCATGGCTCTGTGCTTTGTCCTGTAAATGGATGGATGTAGCAATGACAGCAGTCCTTGTGTTGGGTTGAAACAACCTCTTTGGTGACTCCGAGGTGATGTGAATTAGCTGCACTATATTTCCTTTCTGTCTAGTCGGTGATGGATCTTTGCTTCCTCACCCACCGACTCTAATGATCCTCATTTTTGGTCCCACAGAGTCATCAGCAAAGTGGTGCCAGCTCCAGAGGCCAAACCTTCCGCTCCCGTGACCCGGCCCAAAACGCCTCCGCCTGTGCCGTCACCGGTGCCAGCTCCCGTTCACGTGACCCCTCCTCCAGCTCCAGCTCCTCCTCCTCCACAGGCCACCGTCTCTCCAGTCCTGATCCCACCACCCTCTCCCGCCGTGTCGGCGGCCGGAGGCTCCAAAGCTCCGGTTCGGAGCGTGGTGACCGAGACCGTCAGTACGTACGTGGTAGGTAACACACACTGCTGTCTTCTGTCCCAGTGCCAGGGACATTCATCTCTGGAATTGTTGAGCTCCTGGGTGACTCATCATCTCAAGCTCATGGTTCCTCAGCTTGTGATGTTGCTCTCTGTTGTTTATCCAGCCCTTGTTTCCACGCACATGTTTTGAGGGGTTAATAGCTTAAATAAAACACTACAGCTTGGGCTGACTTTTTCATTTGTTCCTAGTTCCATATTTAAGTTTCTTCTAATGAGTCTACTTATATCCCACTTGGGTATTTTCTGCTAACTGAGCTAGAGCACTTATTTTTGGATGAGGAAGTTTTTTATAGATGCTTTCAAAAGTGCTGAATTGAAACCTCAAATGTCAAACTCACCATAGATTTTGCTGTCAGTCAGGTAAAGTACAAAGCCCTCATACAACATCAAGAATTTGACTTAGCCCTCATTTGAAATGTGTAGAGTCCACTAATCTCTTTCCTGGTTTCCTCAACATACAGAAATTGCAAACGTTTGTTCATCTCAGAAGTCTGTAGATAGTTCATTAGTCTACATTTCATTAATGTGTTTGACACATACTCTGTACTTGTGAGTACAGTCTGGTGGCATTCTTCATTCTTTTGGAAAAGTCTCCCATCTAGCATGGTGTAGGAGCTACATTCCCTAAAAGAATGTGGGTATGCCTCTGGGTAGGACTTGGATTGCTCTGCTGCTGCGAGTTTCTGCTTTAGATGGAAGGTAAAATGAGGTCCTGAGCATTCCTGGTCCTGGAAGAGCAGCAGTAACCACTCACAACTGTAGCAGTGTCACCCTCCAATGTCCTGGCTGAATTCCAGCTTGATTGGTGACACCTTGCTTAGCTGCAGTGGGTAGCAGTTTAAAAATCTCACCATTTAAAACACCTAAAACTTGTTTTTATTACAGCTGTCTGAGCTTTAATTGCAACTTATAGATGATTTTTTTTTTATTCCTGTTTTTATAACAATTCCTAGTGTAAATCTACTCTGCTGGAAAAGGTGCTTTTCCCTGCTGGACTTAAACTGCTGTATCATGTTGCTGATCTCTATTTAAACAGCTGCTCCATTTCACTCCCGAGTTAGTTACAGCACTGGACAATGTCACATAGGCTGTGCATATCTTTAGGGTGCAGGATACAAATCCTCACCTTTGGTATCTCAGGTGTAAACCCAGTGTCACTCTTAAATATTACAGTAGTGCCCAGAAACTTGGAAATTTACTCTAAAAGAGAAACATTTCCTAAATACTTCACTACATCCCATTTTCTTCAGTAAGCATGAAAAGAAATAATTTAAGAGATTATGTTAAAGAAGGAAAACCTAGAACTTCACCTGGGTACCTCTAGCGGTAACACTCTTAGCACCTTATGGAGAATTCAGAGGACATGGATGCTCCAGGTTATTTCTTTATTTTCGTAGAACCGTGGAATCACAGAATGGTTTGGGTTGGAAGGGACCTTAAAGATCATCCAGTTCTAACACACCTGCCATGGGCAGGAGCACCTTCCACTAGACCAGGTTGCTCAAAACCCCATCCAACCTGGCCTTGAACACTTCCAGGGATGGAAAATCCACAACATCTCTAGTTAACCTGTGCCAGTGCCTCACCACCCTTATAGTAAAGATTTTTTTCCTAATATTTAATCTAAACCTACTCACCTTCAACTTCTGACCATTTCCCCTTGTCCTATCACTACATGCCCTTGTGAAAAGTAATGTTTTACAACATTATAATTGAAACCAAGGCTTTTAGGATCCCATGATGTGCACAGGCAGAGACACACCGTGATGTGAGACATTTTTAGGTCAAAATTCTGAGGGAGAGGTTGGAGAAGAAGAAAATAATAACAATTAGCCTCCTGTATGAAGGGAACCCAGGACAAAGAATGTTGACGTGGTTTTCCCCAGGTCACACGGGAAAACTCTTTGTAGAGATAAGAGTGGAGCCAGTGTGACAGAAGTGCACAACTCCCTTCTGCAGGGGAGGACGGGAGGGTGATTTTATAGTTTAAAAAAAAAAAAGGAAGTGCTGTGGGATCTCTGTGTAGGATCAGTACGTGTGCTCTGCTCTTGAGCTCTCAGGGGTTTGTACTGACACAGCCTTCAGCAATCCCATCCTGTCCCTCCTTCCACGACCCTTGGCTCATTAAGGAACGAGAAGTTATGCAATATTTTTAGTATCCTCATTCAGCAGCCCAAGTTTTTGTTTAACAAACAGGCAGAGGTTTTGGTGATTATAGACCACCCTGCCCCTCTCCAGCCCCTGAGAGCCTGAGACAGGCATTCTGCAGGGGGAAAAAAATGCTGAAAAACTAAGTTTTGAAAAGTTAGGGTGTCTGTTTTCTAATGGGGCAACATCAAACAGCTCTGCCTACACCTTGCACGGCCAGTGCCCGAAACAGGCAGCACCAGAAATGGGGTGCCCATGCCTGGGGGATGATGTGGGTGCAGCCAGGTTGTTCAAGCAGGTTGTAAAAGGCTGTAGCCCTCAGCCCAACATCCCACAGCACTCCTTCTCTGCAGCACCATGGCACAGCACCCCCTCCCTCCCCAGCAGGGTTATCCCACTAAAATACCTCCAGATCTCTTCACACCAAGCCCAGACACTTCACCTGAGGAGCAGATGCTTCTTTACCAACTTAAAATGACTTTGGAGATGTGAGATTAGATGGTAGATAGGAATGATTATTGCAGTCAATCAGCTCAGAAATCGAGTTCATTTTATGACGTTGCCTACTCCATATTGCTGTTGGGATGGGGATTGTTTCCTGCTTAGTATTCCTAGGCCTTGTATTTTCAAGTTTTAAACCACAAAAACATTCAGGGCTTTAAGAGGAGTCAGGGAAGAGTGATGTGTTGGTTGCAGCTCTGGTACATTCCTATTGATTTTTCAGGAAGTGGTGTAAGATGTACAGACCACCGTGTAGTGGCTTTTTTTTTTTTTTTTACCAAGAACATTTGGGGCTTTTCATCTGCTACTTTTTAATATCACTTTTATAAGCTGTGCAGATAGGAAAAAGTTATTGCCTGAGATATGTGTAAATGCACAAAAGCTGAGAACAAAACAGTTTCTGTTTTTGAGATTCAGCGATAATGTGCAAATCTTCATAAAGGAATGATGGAGTCAGGGTAATACCCCAGACATTTTGTACTTTGTGTTGTTAATTGTACTCCTTCAGGTGGATTTTGTGACATTTTGCGTGTATGTTTTTACCAAAGAGCTGTTCAAGAAACCACTGGAAGTTTAAAAACACAAACAATGGGGTCTAGCGGGATATAAACATTAAAAAAATGCATAAAGCTCTGAATATGATAAACCCGGTGAGCAGCTGCCTTGCACTGTAAATGATCTGCCTTTCTTGTTTCATTTACCCTTTAGTAAATTGTACTGTGACATAAATGTCATAAGGGGAATGGAAAGTTACTCAGTAACAACTTTTTTTATATCCTGATCTTATCAGCTCGTTGGAGTTGAAGACTTTGGCTAATAAGTAATGCAGCAATATATACACACGGCGCTGTATATTTTACATGCATATAAGACTGTTATCTTACGCAGGAGGCTGCCGTGGCTCCTGCTTGCCATTAACAGGGTCGAATTTTAAAAGTATAGACAGAGAAGGAATTGTGTCCCTAAGCCCCGGCTGCTGTGTGTGAATGCCCATGCTTAGGTCGGGTGGTGTAACTGGCTTTACTGGTTTACAGGACAACACAGAAAAATACATGATTTTGTCGTCATGTGCAGTGCAGGAAAATCAATTACGACACAACGCCGAGCTCTCATGATCAGAGAACTCATAAATAGCAGCGCTGGCTGCTGAATGGCTTAGTCAGATAAGCAAGAAACCTTTTATTTTGTTATTTTAATGTCAATTTTCCTGCCTGCTTAGCCCTGAAAACCAGCTAACTTTGCTTTTCTTTGCACCAGATCCGAGACGAGTGGGGTAACCAGATCTGGATCTGTCCTGGCTGTAACAAGCCAGATGATGGCAGTCCAATGATAGGTTGTGATGACTGCGATGATTGGTATCACTGGTAAGTTCCTCTCATCCATCCTACTCTGCCAGTCCCTGGCAGATTGGGGCTATATTATTAAAAAACCTTTTTTTTTTTTTTTAATAGTTCGTGACGTTGGGAATATTTAAATAGCTTTACTGTGTCCAATTTAATAATCTGGGAGATATTTTTATCTCTGTTGCTCTGAAATTTGAAAAAGCAGATTTTAAGCTGTGAAGGAGAGTTACTTTTTAATTAATGGGCATTGGTGATAACGGTTGTTTTTGAAACTGCTGGGAAATATTGCTGATTCTGGTAATTTTGTGAGAACTACAGGATTATGAGCACAGTGTATACAGATAGACAGTTCAAATTATGAAGCATTGTATGAACGGTAATATAAATGTCAGCTCTTATAAAAGAGTTGGGGGGAATTAATCACTTTTTAGGCGTTTTTTTTAAAGAAACCTACATAAAATCATAGGGGTTTTTGCAGATGTGTTAAAGAAGCATTTTAAATTTTTTAAATCTAGTCTATTACACCTGAAAGTGCACGCATATTTTCTTTTAAAATAACGTTTTTTATCTGAGTATCCTTTTGATTTTTTTGTTTGTTTCAAAGCAAGAGATTTTATAGGTTTCTGTTAGATCATTACATTCATTAAGAGAATGATAATATAACTGCTATATTAATAGGCCTGTCTCCCACCGAAAAGTTGTATTTTTGGGGGGGTAAAGAAACAGAAGTAACGTTACTCCACTGAGCTGATACAATATTTTCCTGCCCACAGGCCTTGTGTTGGGCTGACTGCCGCACCCCCAGAAGAGATGCAATGGTTCTGCTCCAAGTGTGCCAACAAAAGGAAGGATAAAAAACACAAGAAGAGGAAGCACAGGGCGCACTGAGGACAGCACAGCGGACTGAAGTCGTGCGGTCGCCGCGGCACCTCCTGCCCTGACTCGGCTGCGGGAGGGATCCATCCTGCTCGTGTCCCCCTCCGTCACCGGCTGTTGGGGTTGTGTCTCTGGAGCGAATCCGGGGCGAGGAGATGCCCTCGCTCAGGGGCTGTTGGGTTCCACAGGCCATCCGAGCCCAGGGGATTGGATTTTGGCACATTCTCATGCTGTTGTTTCCCTTCCCAAGGGGAATTTGCACAGAGCGCTGTGAAGACTTGGGTGGTTCCTGGTGCCGCTCCCGCTCCTGTGGCTCGGCAGCAACACGGATGAATGTTGTAAATACAGATATCTGTCCTATTCCTTCTCGATTTGTTATTAAGCCCTCTTGAACCTTTGCAGGAAGGTGCTGAGAGGAGGAGAAAATGTAAATTGCAGTAAGTTGTAAACTGAGACAACCTTCTGGAATGATTTCTGTAGTCTGGATACAGTTCAGCCTCGACTCCTGCTGAGCCAGATAATCATAATGTGGAAATAAAAAGTGGCTGGTAAATATTTTTGTGACGAGAATATATGAAGCTTTTTTCCTTGATTTTTAGTACTAACATGAAATAAACATGTTCAAGCTTTTGTGATATATCTTCTATTTTTAAAAAAAAAAAGTTTCTATTGTGTCGATTTTTTTCTTCCGTGTGAATTTCTTTTGGTGGACCTGTAATATATTTTATACTTTGATTTTTGGTTGGTATTTTTTTGTTTGTTTTGGTTTTTTCTTAGTCTTTGTCAACGTACCTTTTCATGGCTTGTACATTTCATCGGTGTGTGAAAACACTTCTCCCATTAAAAGATTTTCACATGTGTAAATACCTGATATTTATAAAGTAATTTTTTTTTTAATTATTTTGTAGGGTTCGAGGATTTTTGTTGTCGTTTGCCCTGAGAATACAAACCTAGCAGCTACTAAAAGCCCGTGTGACACGGGCCCTGTCCTCATGGCTGTGAGGGATTGGCAAGCCCTGCCCCAGCAGTGCATGCACGAGGAGACGGCCAGCACCGTAATTAGGCCTCGATTCAGATACTTAAACATGTGGTAACTTCTTAAGAAGTGAGTAATCCTATTGCCTTCAAGGAGCCTGTTCCCACACTTGGTTATACATGTGCTTAAATGCCTTCTGAATTGGGAGCTTAGGCCAGGGGGGCTCTGCACTTCTGGTGGCAGCTACAGCGTGTTAATCTGTAGCTGGAACGGAGCTTTTTTTTTCTTTTTTTCTCCTTTTTTTTTTTTTTTAACAAATAGTAGTGACTTTGCCAAAAGGATCGGGATCGTGTTTAGGTGGGGGAGATGCAGATGTGTTCCTCTGCTCTGTGTATCCCCCTTGGAAAGACCAATAAAGTGAACACAAGTCACATTCCCCTTTGAAAATATGGGGGGAAATTGCAGACAAAAAAAAAATAAAAGTCAGTATTATATAGTGTAGTGCAATGGATCTCAGAGCTAAATAGGAATAAATATTGAAAAAAAAATGTAGGCCTTTTGTTTTCTAATCAATTTTAGATTTCGTTGCTTAATTTGGGGATATTTCTACTTTAAGCCATGCAGTGGGAACATCTGATGTTGGAGAATATAGCCTTTTAACCTATTGTGTAGATATTAAGAGTTATTTTTTAAATGCATCCAAATTGATATTAATGAGAATGAATTAGTCATGTTTATAAAAGTACCAGTCCAGTTAGGGAAATGAGGCTTTGCTGATAGAACTGTTAAATTGCAAATCAGTGGAGATATGGATGAAATTGGTTTATTAAAAGTGCACTGTTACCTGCTTTGTTCGATGCCACCTCGTTTATATTCCGTCCCTCCTAATTACCAGTCAAGAAAGTTACTGGGTTTGACTTTTTATTTTATATTATTTTGAATTGTTGGCTGTTGAAAACCTGATTTCTTGGTTTTTTCCATGTGTAAATGTGCAGACATACAAAATACACCGTCTTTGGTCATTTCTGGTTGCAATAATAAAGAATTAGCTTTTGGTAAGTTGTTTATCCATTTCCTCCTCCTCTCCATGAATCAGAACTGCTCACATTTAGTCAACTGAATCACTCAGGATGCCATGGGAGGGCCGAACTTGGCTGTTTGGATGAGCTATTTCTGTGCATGCTCGGCCTTGCTGCCACTGGGCTGGTTTCTTACTCTGGGTTTTATGATTTTAAAAATGACCCCTGTGGCAATAAAACCAAAGCATCATTTTCAGGAGGCTTGTGTGGCTGAGGGGATTAGTAACAGGAGAAGGGGCCCTTCACCTCCGGGTCACCGGTTTGAAGCCGGGCTTGGTGCTGAGCCTGCCTCCCCTTTCACTTGCGCTGGTGTGTTTCGGGAATCAGGGGTATAAACGAATAATCAGCTTCCAAAAATAGTTACCCCCTGAGCAGCAGTGTGGCACGGACCTTCTTTACAGCCCCAGTGCTGAGCAAGCCCAGCTCCTTCCCCAGACTTTCCTATTTGCTGCTGGAACTTCGCAGGTTGGGTTTCTTCCGTAAGCTTAGTGTATGGGGAGTTAGGGAGCAGTTAGGGTTAGGACTGCTCCCTTGATTCCCTGCTTGATTTTATGGTTGGGATCTGTGTTCTTTGGAATCATCTTATGATTTGGGCTTTGGACACTGCCATCCATGGGAACAGGGCATGGCAGGTGGGCTGCAGGTTGGCTTGCTCAACGGATGTCATGGGAGAGCATCGGAGCCTCTGAGTGGTTTTCCTGCTTTGGGGTGCAGCTTCATCAAGAGGAACATCAGTTGGGAGCTCTGCCTCTGGAAAACATGCATTTCAATGGGTGGTTGGAGCAGAACTGGTGTAAAGTTGAGAAAGTAAAGAATTAAAGAGCTTTCAGTGAGGAGACAACTCACCATCTGCTGCAGTATAAACAGAAGGCAGGTACAATTTTCTCCCTTTACGGGTGCACCAGGCATAGTGGATTTAAGCAGGACAATGAGGACTGGTAGTAAATATTCCAGAAAAGAGCATAAAAACTATTCTGTGAGAAAATCCTGTTGATTCCTGCCATTACTCTGGGGCCAGATTTTTATCTGGAGCCAGTTGGAGCTGTGTCAGTTTACAGCAGCCCAGGAGCTGCCCACTGGTGCGGCCAGCATTGGGGCTGGGGAGCAGCTCCATTTACTGTGAAACCAGGAGAGTTCCTTTATCCTTTTTATCCCATAAATCCTCCTTTAGGGCAGCCTGTGCCTGCGGGTCACTGGAGAAAGTGGCATTGCTGGGGGCTGGCTGCGAAGTGTGTTATTCATTAGGCAAAACTGCAACTTGTCAATGAATTTTGTGCCCAGGAAGAAAGCATGAAGTTGATATCAAGACAGTAAGCACAAAGCTCAGAAATGGAAGAAACCATCTTGCCTACTGGTTTTTGTTGGAGGACGGAGATACAAATGCACAGCATCCATCCCCAGAGTAATGGGAATGCAGTTTTCCCAAGATAATCTTCCTTCGGGGCTGTATGTCGTGCTCAAAGCATCATTTCTCTGCTTGACAAGGTGTTTCTCTTCTGAAGGTGTCCGCAGCTAAGTACAGTGAGGATCTTTATGCTCCGCAACTGATTTGTGATTCCAAATGTCCTGGAAGAGAAAGGGAATAAAAAAAACACCCTGAATCGGAGGGTATCAGAGCCTGCTGACTTTGTCTGGGCTTTCCAGAGATAAAATATAGTGTATTACTTCACTGTATCACCTAAACCTTCTTTGTTCTCCTTTCAATAGGACGATTAAACAAAGACCTACTAACCAAATTAAAGTATAAAATGAACGCTGAGATATGGAAACCTTGCCAGGAAGAATGTTAATGAATGAAGTTCACTAAAGGCATGCTGGCTAAGTTTTCAATACAAATAGTTTTATGGCCAATCTCTTTAGATCATAGCAGTTTTCTTTAGAAGTTTTAAGTCTCAAAAGTAGATGAGTTTCCTTCACTGGGGAATGAATTAGATAATGCTCTGAATAAACTCCCTCTTCGCCGTCTTGTCAGTCATGCTGCTTAGGAAACTCGCCCTTTCTTCTGGGGACTTTCGGATCAGCTGTAACCTCAAAAGTAGAAAGCTGCTATTAATCCATGTGTGCTGTATGGCAGAGGAGCCTGTAACGGGAGATTTACAGCCAGCAAACAGCTCGTACCTGGCTGATGGGAGCAGGAGCCATTAACTGTGAGCTGTGGCAGCTGATCCTGGAGTGCTTTCCCTCAAAGGTGTTGGTTCAGCCTGTTCAGGGTTTGCGGTGGGTGAAGAGGGTGGGGAGGTCAGGCTTTTTAGCAGGGCCTGTGGTGATAGGACAAGGGGTGATGGTTTTAACCTAAAGGAGGGTTGATTCAGGCTAGATTTAAAGAAGAAGTTTTTTACAATGAGAGTGGTGAAACATTGGAACAGGTTGCCCAGAGAGATGCCCTGTAAATAAAGCCTGTAAATAACGGGGCGCCCTTGGGCGGTGGGGTACCATGTACATAAATAATAGTAATTTTAACTGAAGAAGAGGGGGGAAAATAAATTATTTTTTATGGGACCAGACGGGATCCATCCCAGGGTGATGAGGGAGCTGGCAGAAGAGCTTGCCAAACCGCTCTCCATCATCTTCCAACAGTCCTGGCTCTCTGGGAAGGTCCCAGATGATTGGAGGTTGGCGAATGTCACCCCAATCCACAAAAAAGGCTGCAAGCAGGACCCTGGCAACTACAGGCCTGTCAGCCTGACCTCGGTGCCTGGCAGGGTTATGGAGCAGATCATCCTGAGTGCAATCACACAGCACCTTCAGGATGGACAAGGGATTAGACCCAGCCAGCACGGGTTTAGGAGGGGTAGGTCCTGTCTGACCAACCTGATCTCTTTTTATGATCAGGTGACCCACCTGGTGGATGAGGGGAAGGCTGTGGATGTGGTCTATCTAGACTTCAGCAAGGCCTTTGACACTGTCTCCCATAATATACTCCTGGAAAAGCTGGTAGCCCATGGCTTGGACAAGTGTACCCTCTCCTGGATTAGGAGCTGGCTGGAGGGTCGGGCCCAGAGAGTGCTGGTGAATGGAGCTGCATCCAGCTGGCAGCCGGTCACCAGTGGTGTTCCCCAGGGGTCTGTGTTGGGTCCAGTCCTGTTTAATATCTTTATTGATGATTTAGATGAGGGGATTGAGTCCATCATCAGCAAATTTGCTGATGACACCAAACTGGGAGGGAGTGTCGACCTGCTGGAAGGCAGGAGGGCTCTGCAGAGGGATCTGGATAGACTTGAGAGATGGGCTGATTCCAATGGGATGAAGTTCAATAAAGCCAAGTGCCGGGTCCTGCACTTTGGCCACAACAACCCCCTGCAGCGCTACAGGCTGGGCACAGAGTGGCTGGAAAGCAGCCAGGCAGAAAGGGACCTGGGGGTACTAATTGACAGGAAGCTCAACATGAACCAACAGTGTGCCCAGGTGGCCAAGAAGGCCAATGGGATCTTGTCCTGTATCAAAAATAGCGTGGCCAGCAGGAGCAGGGAAGTGATCCTTCCCCTGTACTCTGCGTTGGTGAGGCCACACCTTGAGTATTGTGTTCAGTTCTGGGCCCCTCAGTTCAGAAAGGATATTGAGGTGCTGGAGCGGGTCCAGAGAAGAGCAACAAGGCTGGTGAAGGGACTGGAGCATAAGTCCTATGGGGAGAGGCTGAGGGAGCTGGGGTTGTTTAGCCTGGAGAAGAGGAGGCTCAGAGGTGACCTCATCACCGTCTATAACTACCTGAAGGGAAGTTCTAGCCAGGTGGGGGTTGGTCTCTTCTCTCAGGCACTCAGCAATAGGACAAGGGGGCACGGGCTTAAGCTCCGCCAGGGGAAATTTAAGTTGGATATCAGGAGAAAATTCTTTACAGAGAGAGTAATCAGGCATTGGAATGGGCTGCCCAGAGAGGTGGTGGATTCACCATCCCTGGAGATTTTTAAACGCAGATTGGACGTGGCACTGAGTGCCATGATCTAGTAAATGGACTGGATTTGGACCAAGGGTTGGACTCGATGATCTCGGAGGTCTTTTCCAACCCAATCGATTCTATGATTCTATGATTCTATTCTATGATAGATGCTCCACCCCGGGAAATATTCAAGGCCAGTTTGGACAGGGCTTTGAGCAACCTGGTCTAGTGGAAGGTGTCCCTGCCCACAACAGGAGGGTTGGACTAGATGATCTTTAAGAGCCCTTCAAACCCAAACCATCCTAGGATTCTGTGACTCTAAGACACAGCTCTTCATGCTTGTGAAGTGACCTTTTGCACTAGGACTTTAAATCCTGTGATATTCCTAACAAAGAGAGAGGAGGAGAACTGGGGGCTACTGGATCACCATGCCCCCTTCATCTGCTACCCCTTGGCAGATGCCCCTTAATTTTCCTTCCAGTCCTTCTCTGCTCCGGAGAGCTGGACCCTTAGCTCAGGTGTCTGGTGGCCTCTGCCAGTGCCACTGCAGCTCAAAAGTTGTTGGGTCCCTTGAGCAAGTGGGGACTTTCATTTCAGCGTGACTCCAAACATGTGCTGAGAGTTGAGATTTGGCAGGATATTGCTTGGAAATAGATGGTCTTTAAGGTCCCTTCCAACCCAAACCATTCTGTGATTCAGTGATTGCTGCCTCAAGCTTTGACCAAGGTCAATTTTTTTCACAAAACAAAATGTCAAAGCCAAGATAGATGGAAGATTTTCCAAGCATTCTGTAAAACACAAGCCGAAAGTCATTTCGTATGAACACAACTCCCTGTAATGTTCTCAATGTGAACACTCCCGAAATTACTTCAAAACAGCTTTAAAAACCCAAACAGAAAATAATTACATGATTTTATTACCTAAATGAGGGGATGAAAGAGAAGGAGACTTAAAACACATTTTCAAAATTTTGGATTTTGTCACCTGTCGTGAGCAGGAATTTGGTTTACAAATTCCAAAGTTTTGCCTCTCAATTCCTCCTTAAGCCAGCATGGGTTCAACAACTCACTGTGCCTGTCATTTGGCTACTGTGGGCCTAATGACAAGTGTGATGGCATGTCACCAGCCCAACACTCTGGTGTCACCTGGACCCGTGGGGCTGCTGTAGCTTTGTTGTGTACAGGACACCCTCAGTCTTCTTCCTTCAAACTGATCCCTCACCAGATGTGGGACTGGGCACTGTTTGTTGTGGATTTTTTTTTTTTTTCATTTGGCATCCAAATTTGAAGAATAATTTTTTTTTTCCTTTTACATAAATTAATTAAGAAATAGGGACAGGGAATAGTGTGCAGTTGTTTATTTTTAATTGAGTTGTCATTTACAGCATTTTTTAGTAAATGCTGTAAGAATTGTCTTCTCTCCATGGTTCACACTGCACGTGTTCAAAGGGAGAAACATTGTCTTTTATCAGGAAAACTGGACACAGTTCTCAGTTCTGTCATGGCATTACTGGTGCATTTGGGTGCAGGATCAGTGCACGTCCCAGTTTCCATCCAGGGGAGATGGATAACGTTTCCTGCTCTGGCAGCTCCACTTCAGCCTTGGATCCAGGTGATATGAAGCCCAGACCTTCCCACAGGTCAAATAACCAGAATAACACCCTTCACATGGGATGGATAAAAGCACAGAGCTATTGGGAGCTTCCCTGGTGACGGATATGTCCTTGAACCTGCTCCTCAACTGCAAATGTGTTTGCATTGAGGTTGGGAGCTGGAAACCATCTACTACCTACTGAACCAGACAGATACTTTGGCTTTACAGGCTTTAGTTGACCTTCTTCCAACACTTTTCCAACATAAATCCAACCCTCTTCGTCCACTGATTTTGAGCCTTTCTGTGAAAGGAGCCAGGCTGAGCTCACATTGAGACCATATTTTGCTCCTGGCTTTTCTTTGTTTCCAGGGATATCTAGTGGGGTTTATCTGAGAAGCAGCTTCTTGCTCAAAATTACTTGGGGGACGTCGAAATACGCCTCTCACAATTCGTACAATAGCTGCCTTCTCTGGGCCTCGTGGGCTGTGAAATGTCTGCGTTGGTGCTTGGAGCTGGCACGTATTAAGATGCTGAGGATGAAGTGATGCTGTTGTTCTCTATATTTTCTGCAAAGACAGATGCTCAGTCAAGCCCAAAATCCAGCCTTTGCCTCGGTATCTAATAACCCAGCCCCACCATTGGCTCTTAGTGCCATCAACTCTCTGAAAGGCTGGGTTTGCAGTGCCACAGCTCAGGAGGAAGCACATCCCTCCAGCCCTCACAGTTGCCTCTGGCTAAATGCTGCATGTTTTGGTTTCAGGATTGCTGACCAAAAAAAAAAAAAAGTTTCCCAGAGCAAGGATGTTCATCAGTTTCATGCTGAGGATCCCACTGGGGGTGTTGTAGCTCTCTAATACACGAGATGATGTTTAGGGAATATAACCATGACCTGTGCAAAGTCCTGAGCTGAACCAGCAAGAGTCCCATGGAGATGCACTAAGTTGGGGACAGTTTGTAATGGAGAAATGTCTTCCTAATTCACTGAACATAAACTTCATGTGTCACACATCTGTCATGTCTGGGATGGTTTTTAAGTCTGCCAGGAGGTTTCATAGGAAACATGGCAAAGCCGTGAGCTCAAGCAACCACTGCTGTGCACCCACTTAACCTTTATTAAGACTCTGTTCACTTATATTAATCAGATCACAGGGGATCTATTTTGCAAAACCCTTAGAATTGGGAGAAGCATCTCCTGCCTACCAACTCCTTTGGAAGCTGATCCTGCTCCGTTTGATTGTCTATGTCCATGGTTTCTGTGCTCTTCAAGATTTGGCTGCACAATCTGTGGGGGCCTGAGGAATGGCCTGTTTTTACCCTGTGATCTGAAGTCACAGTGAGTTCAATTCAGATTTGTTTAAGATGACTATTTAGCTATTTTGTAGATCACAGAATCACAGAATCATAGAACAGTTTAGGTTGGAAGGCACCATAAAGATCATCCAGTTCCAACCCCCTACCATGGGCAGGGACACCTTCCACTAGACCAGGTTGCTCAAAGCCCCATCCAACCCGGCTTTGAACACTTCCATGGATAGGGCATCCACAGCTTCTCTGGTAACCTGTTCCAGTGCCTCACCAGCCTCACAGTCAAGAATTTTCTTCCTAACATCTTACGTAAGTCTCTCCTCTTTCAGTTTAAAGCCATTCCCTCACATCCTATCACTATCTGTTTGTCTCTAATGAGTCTAATCAACATGGGATATTTTCATTCTTTTGAGGGGCTTTGGGTGGGAAAAGGATGAAGGGGAGAGCAGAGGGTGAAATGTTTTAAGCTATTGAGAAAACACAGTTTGAGTAGGTGTATTTGTCCAGCATAAGAGCTTGATTCCACCTTCACCCCTCATCACCACCATTTCAGGCTTTGGAGTTTGTCATCAGTCCAGTGCAGGTCCAGCTCCTCTCCCTGCCCAGAATCTTTGGAAAACTTAATTCTTTAGAGTAAAAACAGAAGCAGTTTGCAACTCCTTGCAAGCACCTCCCAGGGCAGATCTGCATTTGCTAACGACGGCGAGGCCTGAGGTGAGCTTTTGGCAGGTATCAAATCCTCCTTTGAAGCCAAGAAGTTCCCACTACTAGAGAGCAACACTATGGTCTACTTAAGTTTTGTAAGCCCTTAATGAGTCACTTGATATCAGCAGGATCAGTTTGCTTACATGGAAAGGGCTCCTGTTTCTCCTGGTGGCGTTGGCTTCGTTGTGTAGAGCAGGGGAGTGCAGAGCTCCAGTGACTGATCCTTCCTACACTCATTGCACAAGGATACGGAGCAGCGATGGACTCATCTCAGATTCCTTCAGGAGGTGGTGACAGAGCTCCACCTTAATGAGTTCATCGCTCTGCCAGCATTCTTCCCACACCCAGGTGCCCGTGTTGGCAAAGCTGCACTCCACCAGCTCGCTGGAAAGCATTCCCTAGGCTTTTAACAGGGAACAGATCTTGGGATACCCACCTGACTCCTCGTTTTCAGTTGGCCTCAGTTGGTGGTCTGGTTGTGTTTACAAGCAGAAGCAAATATGCCGGTGTGGTGTTGGGGAAGGAGGGTGGTGGGGAGATGCAGGGGGCACCAGATTAATTTCCAGGGCTCCCACTAGGCCAAGTTTTGTACAAGTCATCCAGTGTGCAGGTGGGTGGAGGGAGGAGCCAGTGCCTTGGCCTGTGCCCGAGGCTCCGGTGAGTGTTATACCCACTCTGTTTACCAAAGCCATGCTTAAATGGCTGCACAGCTGCATCATGTCTTTGTTTTTCTTCTCGCTTCTGGATGGCATGCACTGGTCATGGAGTTAACACTTGCCAAATCACATTACTCAGGCCTCTGGTATGAATCCAGCCTTGGATGCACACGTTGCAAAATGTTTTCAGAGCTGAGTGCGCTCGTGGCATTGCCTCCCCCAAGGTACTCCGATTTTCTGCAACGACTTAGTAATTTAGCTGTTTACCTCCATTTTGAGTTATCCTTATCTCAATCACAAGTGTCCTGCTGCTCGTAATGGGTCCCTCACTTTTACTTGTCTGACACCACGCGTTCCCCCTGCCTGTTGTCATCTTCAGGAGGTAGACCTTCCAGGCTTTCTTTACCCTGAAAAAGGGTGGATTTAGATTGGGTATTAGGATGTTATTCTTGACTGTGAGGCACTGGAACAGGTTGCCCAGAGAAGTTGTTGATGCCCCATCCCTGGAAGTGTTCAAGGTCAGGACAGGGCTTGGAGCAACCTGGTCTAGTGGAAGGTTTCTCTACCCATGGCAGAGGGGTTGGAACTAGATGATCTGCAAGGTCCCTTCCAACCTAAACCATTCTATGGTTCTATGACCTCCTGAGCTATCTAGCCAAATTTTGCCATCACGGATGCAGCACATCCCACCTTACCATTCCTATAAGTGCGTTTGGGCAAGGCATTGATGGGAAAGGGTAATAAAACCAGATAATATTCAGCGTTGTCATTAGTTTAGTGGCTTAAGGACTCAAAAGCTGTGGTAGTTCCCATCAGATGTGCTTGGAGAAATCTTGGGGCCGGGCGAGCGTCACTCACTTTCTGTGAACAAGGACTGATTTGTTTTTTGCTGGCATTAGGAACAGCGAAACCGAAGCAGGGCGGTGACGTGATTTGTGCCAGGTCACAGAGCACGTCGGGGGCAAAGCCAAGATGGGAACAGGCACCTCTGAGCTCCCATGGACGCCAAGCAGGCGGCTGGTGCCAGAGCTGTCTGAGGCCAAGAGGGTCAGGATCTGCAGAGGAGTTGCCTGATGATACAGGAAGGGAAACTTTCTTCTGCTTTCTAAGCTTAAGGATCCCTCTAGCAGCTAATCCTGGCTTTAATAGTGACATTTGTTGCAAAATACACCTTTGAGGCTCCATCCTTAGGTACCTCTCCAGGTACTTTTCCAGGCACCTTTATATGAACCTGTCACTGGGGGCACCAGTTTATGTTGAGTGTTTATCCCAGAAGAGGGGTCTCGGCTGCCAAGATCTTCCTGTAAGAGACATGCAGAAGTCTGGATCCCTCTGCAAGGTCCTTCCAAACCAAAGGCATGGGGAGATGTCTGTGCATGGGCTCCCCCCGAGGCTGCCTGACACACCTCCCAACCACAAATGGGATACAATGCAAGGAGAGCTCAGTGAAGCACTTGCAAGAATTAGGCAGGAAGTGGTATTTTGGGCTAAAATCAGGTTCTTTTCTTCCTGAAGCAAAAGATGCATCTCTGCAGAGACCCCAGTTGCTTTGTCACAGATGTACACAAAGAGAGGACTGTGATCTGGTGAGCAAACTGGAAGTGAGAGTCTCCCAGCTGGTTGCGATAAACTCTATCAGCCAACAGGCATCTGAGAAAGGCATTTCCATTTCTGTGGTCCTGGGTCAGGATAACGTGTTTCTAAATCCACACTTGCTTTTTCTTTAGGTTATTGCAACCCATCTCCGAGTTGAAGTGGTTTAGCTGCCTCCACTGGGTAATTTTCCACACCTAACTCCTCGGGATTTCTTTTTTTAAGTCTCACCTTAACTCTAAATTTATTCAGGTTTGTTTTTGTTCGTATGATAATCATAACATTCTTTTGATACATTTTTTTTCAGCCTTGATTTACTGAGATTTGCTTGCAACCTCCGTTCCAGTTTACCATTTTTTGTGCGTGGGGATATTTTAAATGAATATAATTATATTTAATAACATATGCAGGTACTAAAGCATCTTTTGATTTGAGTCCTAACTTTCGTTATTACCCCCCACACACATACACACCTTTTTAGATATTCTCTGTTTAACCTATGCCTAGAGATTAATTAAAGTGTCATTAAAATGCCTTTAGTAAGTTTTGTGTCCTACATGCCTGGAAATACTTTTTTCCCACAGTCAGAATTGTTGTGCTTGTACCAGCAATAACTGGCATGTGGCTTGTTTTGTAGATCACCATGAGATATAACGAACACTCCTAATTAGAAGAAAACACATTCATTTTTTGGATGCCTGTTCAAAGTTGTCTCAGGAAGATCCACTAGCTTTTCATTTACATCTCTCCATCACTCTGGGCTGGCTCTGACGCTGGGGCCAAGCGCTCACTCGGAAGCACAACGTGAGTCCCACATCACAGGTGGTTGTGAAATGCAAATTTAGGATCTTCCCAATGAGTTATGGGGCAGAGTTTCTACCCCATCCATGAATTTTTCAAGCTTGAGTGTGTTAATATGTATAGTCCAGCCTTGGGTGCAAAGTCTCTGTCCTTTTTCAATATTTCTGCCTGGGGAGAACCATAGCTGGAAATTAATCTGAATTTAGAAGGGGGCTTGGCACGGCTCTGCTGCTGGATAGGAAAAGAGTGCACAAAGCAGGAGTAGAAATGAGCAGCTCCTGGTCTCTCTCTGGGCAAGGAACAGGATTAGTCCAGATGTTATTGTAAATAATTTGGGACACTACACAAACCCAGTTCAGTGCTTTCTTCTCCAGCCCTTTTTGACTCCTTAAAAGTGTTGAAAACACCCAACAAATAAATACCCATATGAGCAGCTGGGGTAGAAAAACAAAACCCAAACTGCACAACCTCCCCGAGGGCCCTTCCCATTCTAAAGTAACACTGAGCTCCTCATTCCCAGTTCTTAGGAAGCCAAAACATGACATTAGGCTGGGCATCAAAGCTCTTGTGCAAAACCAGCACCAGCTTGGAGCTGCCACAGCTGCTTTCTGGTTTCACCTCCATCCGAGGAGGAGCTGAGACTCCCACCATCCCAGAGATTTTCAGCCAGGGAGCCAGGCTTGGAGCCCTCCTCATCCCCTTGCTCTGAGGGACACACCGGAAAGGCACCGACCCAAGGGTCGTGGGTGCTTTTAGCATCACCCCAGTGCAGCTCCTGCACTCTCCTCTCCTGAAAGACACGAGAAGAATGAAACAAAACATGACACAAGAAGAAAAAAAAACAAAAAAAGGGTGGCCAATTACTGACTCCTCGGGAAAGATGGTACTGAAGATACTGTAATTATAATCCCTTTCAACAGCTGACAGGAGCTGGGGTGTTTCATGGCCTGACTTCCAAACCTGGACAGGTTTTGCAGCCATAGGCTTTGGAAGCCTGGCTGAGCACCTCTCCCCCTGCTGGTAATCTGTCCCCGGCCTTGGCAGGTTGGAACATCCACGGGGACACCTTTGGGACATCACCAGGGAGCACTGTGGGTAGACCCCAGAGCCCCTCTCCTGCCACGACTAAGGGCCAGGGCCACCCCATCTCCTCTCAACAACAATGGTCTTTTGTAAGAGGGCTGGCAGTGACCCACCTTGCAATTAGCAGGTGGTTTGGGGAGAAATGCTAATAAGCACCCTGGGAAGGCAAACCTGGGAGGGAGGCAGGAGCTGCCTTGACTCAGCACCCTCCTGGGGTGGGGGCAGAAGGGTGCTCGGGACCTACTCGATGTGATTCTGCGACACAGCTTTGCTCACCCTCTGTTTCCAAAGACTCTTGGAGCATCCTACCCTGGATGAGCCAGTGAAAAGCCTTGGAGAATAGGTCTGGATTTAGACTGGTGCTGTTCACTGCCATGCTCTCCCTGGGAATTTTTGTAGCCTCTCTGCCTTTCTGCTTCCATAAATACCTTATTACCAACATCTTTTTCATTCCTCGTTTTCTGGTGGATACCACAATGCCGGGGCATTGGAAAAACCATAGCAGACCATTGTCAGTTCAGGAAAAAAGGCTCGCCACCCAAAAAAAATCCCAGGTCTTCACTCCTGCAGCCTTTAACCCCTCCATTCCCCCTCACGGGTCAGTGCCATGGGTTATAATTTGTGCTACAGTAGCTCCAATCAGGACCTGAGGTATTATTTCTTGCATTTAGTACCTGCCATCAGTCATGAAAACTTAACAAAGACCCCATTGGGTTTATCTATAGGCAGCTAAACAAACGTATCTTGCTCTCCTGTTATCTTCTTGTTAACAAAACACTATCAGGATGTTCTAAACATCAGCATTTACTGTGCAAGAGCCCTTTATCTGGCATGATATATAGAGAGCCCATCAATTAGTGCAGGGGGCTTGGAAATACCTGCCACGCTTCGTTCAAAAGTCCCAGCACCATCCCAGGGCTGCATCACTAGTAAATATCCCTGTGCATTTCCTGGCCTTGAGCATCCCTACATGAGCTGGGAGAGCTCATTATGAGCAGAAATCATGATAAATAAATTTTTTCCATACTTTTTTTTTTAATATCAAGCCAGTCAGGCTGGAGACTTCAATGGAAGGAGTGATGCAAGAGCAGCCAGGGTGGTGGATGGTGCAGGGGATGGGGAAAAGGGTAACGGGCTTTTATTCAGAAAGTTGGGATGTGGTTTGGGAATACAGTGAAGAGTGCCATGAGACAGAGCATCCTCCTGACAGCAAGCCCTTGTCTGCAGGATCAGCCGCTCTTGGATTTCCCCACTGTAATGTTGCACTAGTGGAACAAACCTCACTCTGGCTCACCATCAGCTCAAAAAGGTGGATGTGACAGTTCTTGGACACCAACCACTGTGGATCCAGGGCAGCTGCTTTCTTCAAACACCTCTGCTAAATCAGCCCCTCAGCAGAGGAGCCACTTCACCCCACACCATAAACCCCCCTGCTGAGTGTCAGCTGGACCGAGGGTGTTTCATCCTCCTCAGTGGTTGTATCACAGTGAGAAAGTGATTCTTCAGATAAATGGCAGATTGGGAGGTTTAACCCCTACTCCTGTTTGTCTCAGATTATTTGAATGTCTTGCAAAACAGAAACTTTGTAAACAAGCACACGAGCTGGTTTGGAAACCACTGTGGCTTGTCTTCAAGTGATGGTTACTCACGGAAGGTGTTTTCCTTCAGGTGGATTTCCGAGCACAGGATTTACTTCATGCACTTGCAGACATTGGGCTCATGTGGACTTCCCAGTTATATCAGTGTCTCCATGTATCCAAGAGAAAAAACTGAATGTTTAAAGGTTGTTAATTTATAATTTTATTTAATTCCCAATCTGAAAATAAAGGGAGGGGCAGTGAAGTAGCCGGGGCTGGGCTTTGAAGAGGCGGCATCAAGCATTTAAGTGAAATAGGTGTTAAAACCAGTGAAGCCAGTGATGGGAGTCAGAGAGGGCAGATGGGATCAGAGCTTTGGGGCAGGCCAGTGCAATTAGGAGTGTGTTTTGCACCAACCTGAGCAGGACAGTGTAGGAGGGAGGCCAGAGAGGTGCAGCAATACAGAGAGATAAGATCCCGGAGCAGTGCGGGAGCTGTCTGGACAGAGAAGAGTAGGAGGCACCATAGAAATTTTCTGGGAGCTTATCACCGTGGGCCATCTTCTCCTCCTCTTTCACATCCGTGGCAGACCTGATGCCGCAGGACTGTCCGAGCTGCCGCCCAGCCCTCGCCCGCCCCTGCTGCCGTCAGCCACCGTGGCTGCAGGACCCACCACAGCAGGGTGGGGGGCTGTGCAAATGGAGACCTCCAGAGATCTTTAGCACTGTTAAGGTTGGCTCCAGTGCTGAACTCGCAAATCCACGGGAAGGCGTTTGTGCCTGTATCCGTGCCGTTCCCAAAGGGAAAGGGCTGCTCGCTAAAAGCCGGCCCGAAGCGTCGCATCGCGTTCGGTCTCCAGAGGCGAAGGATGGGACTGAAATAAAACCCAGCAGCGTGGCCCCATATGGGCAAAACCTCACTGGTGGGGAGGGAGCACCTCAGGTTAGTGGGGGCCCTTTCCAGCAGCACGTTAATCCACTGTCCTCTTAAAGCCAGAACTGGCTTTTAACACCCTTAAACCAGCTCCTAACACCACGAGACAGACCCTCTACAACTCAAACCCAGAGCCAGGTAGGAAATGGATTTAAAGGAATGGTCGTTGCTGATGGTTATTCAGTTTTGGGAGGCGTTTGGTTTTGCAGGGCAAAGCTCCATGTGGGTTTTACACTCAGATATTCACCTCACACCGCTCTAATATCATTGCTGTTGGCTGTTTTTCCTCCAGCTGCTATTAAAGTTGCTATTTGATAGGAGAACAAAAGACAAATCGGAATCATTGGTTCAAAACCTCACCATCTAAGCATGATCTTTCCAGACCAGGAACTCTAAGCCCCTGATCTGTGCGATATATAGTTTGGGCACAATAATATCTGCCACAGTTATTATTACCTGTATTACAAAGATCTCCTAAAAAAAAAAAAAAAGAAAAAAGGGAGATATTGTACACGTGCTGGCTAGTTTCTCTGTTAGGGGGAGGGAAAGAAAATAAAAAAATAAAATAATAAAAGTTTAATAAACGTGTGCTGTGTTGTGGATGACTTTGTGGCGACCTTTGTTGCAAATGGCCTATGCATGCGGAATAATGGTCTCCGTGCAGAGAGGGAAATGGCTTAGTGCTATCATCGTTGCCTCGGTAACCATCAGAGTCTCCATCTAGCAGAGAGAAATGAGTTATGAAAAGGCTTGAGTGAAGAAGGGATTAACACATGATCCCAGGGACAGCATGTCAATCAAAATCAGCGGAGAAATTACACTGCTCTATTTGAGAATGTCTCCGGAAACGCACCCTTGGTGGGTGTATGTATGTGGATGTATGCAGGCGTGATGGGGAGACGTATAGCTCTGAGCCTCCTATGGAATATATACATATTTTTATATGTATATGACACAGAATATCTGAGATCACTGGTGTGCATGTGCACAAGCAGCCCCTGCACACACATTGCTTACACGTTCTTGTCCCAACACACACACGAGGCACCTCTCTGTAAGGACACGCCTTTGTGATGCCCATATTTGCTGGGCTCCATGCTGCCCTGAACAGCCAAGCCAGTGAAACCCATAATAATTTAAAAAAGAAAATTTTAAATAATCCAAAATGCACGTTTGATCCTGAAACTTGCTCATCCTCTCTCCCATCCTCACCAGCCTTCAGTGAAATGCCCCTGATAATATCTCTTTTGAGACTTCACCCTCTGAAGTCCTTTGTGTACCTCCAAAAGGGAGAGTAGAAAGGAGTAGATGCCCTAGAAGATGCTAAAAATGCAAAATCCAGGGCAACATGGAGACTTCAGCTTTAGCCTGAGAGCCTCGGTGGCTTCACCTGAATTTCTTCCTCCAGCACCGCACTCCTGAGCTCTGCAACTTGTAGGTCAAGGGCATGGGAATTAAACCCACGATTAACTCCCTCCTGGTTTTAGCTCCTGCAAACTCTGTGGTGGTTACAACCCTGGCGCTGCTCAGCCGTGTGTGGCTGTGCACACATTTCCTATGGCGATTGTTTGCCTTGATTCAGCTGACGAGCTTTACATTACCTGGGACCGGAGTGAGTTTTCTGCTAATGTCAGGAGCAAAATGTGATTGCTGGGAAGGGAGGGCTGGAGCTGAGGAGTGTGGCTGGAAAAGGCCTTGAGTATTTGTTCTGTTCATTGGCCACTTCAGTAATAGAAAAGTTTTTCTTCCAGGAAATTCTCTCTCTCTTTTTTTTTTTCCCTGAGCAGATGATTGTTATGGGCAAAGTAAAATTTCTCTTTGGTTTCTTCACTGACTGCTGAGCCATCCAGCTTGCCCTTGTGCTGGGAAGTGCAAGAGCACTCAGGGAGGGGATTTGCCCCCTGAAAGCATTGCCCTCCACCCAGCCCTCCATAGCCCCGGGTTCTGCCTTTGCTCATGGTCCAGCATGTCCCAGTCACACCTGCTTGTTGGCCCCTCAAACCCACAGTCCTACCTCCCTGCATGAAGCCCTGCACAGCTCATCCCACACCCACAGCCAATTAACACTTCAGCTACAGTCCCTTCAAAACCATCCCTATACGTTCCATATGTGCATGGACTCTTCACCTGCCCCCATCCTGCCATACCCCCATCACCACAGGCAAACTCTTCCACACATCCCTCTTTTTTCCTGACACATAGACACACGTGGCATTGTCCTACCTGCCCTCAGAGCCTCGTGCCCGGTGTCACCCCAGGGTGACAAACCCCTCCCGGGTGCTCAGCCCTCCCAGCCAGCCCTGCACAACTGCACCTTCTCAGGTGCATCTTTGGGTTTTCCCCCAACACAAGCACAGTGCGACCTCTCCACCCACACGCTACAAAATCACCCCTGTTTTCAAACTCCTGTGGCTGCACCCTCTCATCTGGGGTGCGTCCACCCACTCCCTGCAGCTTCCCACAGAAAACACCCGGGATCAAGCACACACAAGCCCAAATGTGGGTGCCATCAAAACTCATCCATTTTCCAAATGATCCCAAACGCACACACTCCCCTTTAAGGGACAGGGACACCCCAGCCTACCCATGACCACCGATAAACTCTGTACCAAAGGTTTCCACAGCCCTCCACCACAGTGAGACCCTTGACCCCGGCTTCTTGGGGGCTCTCTGAGATGCCACCCTCTTCCTTCCCCCCTCCTTGCTTTCCCTTCTCTCGGGTTTATTTCCCCTCCACTCCCACTCCTTCCTCCCTCTCCCTCCCTCCCCCCTGCCACGTCCCCAGCCTCCCACACAAGTTTAAAGCCATCAGCCCAGCCAACGGTTAACCAAATCGCCTTGACCTCTCTGCTATTTGATATTCGCCTCCTTGACACTCATTTAGGAGCGCGCAGCGGTAAAGCAGACATTGGACAAGTCCAGCCTGAAACCAAAGCCCTATGAAAGGAGGAGAGAGATCAGAAGAACCTGATAGCTAGGAACTTGTTCTCTCCAAAGGCTTTCTGGACATTTTAGCCTGGATCAGGGGTCCGTGGAGCGCCAGTTCGTCGCCAAGCAGGGTGTAAACGTTAAATGTTAGCTATTTGTTCCAGAGATTGGCATGAAGATCGAGCCTTTCTGCCTCCTCTCCCGCCCGACCCCCCTCCCGCAGTCTCTCCAGCCCGTCCAGAGTCTCACAGACACTCATTCATTAGCGGTTTAATAACCCTCCCGACGTGATAACATCCTTTACTCCCGGCTCTGCGAGCGGAGGTGACCCTGGGGGGGGGGCTGCTCACTCGAGATGCTCCGGGAGGCGGGGGGTCGGGGGGTACCGGCTACTCCTGATGCAGTTGTTGGATGAGGAAAAGCATCTTCCACACACACCCCCTCCCACCCCCGCTCAGAAAAAAAAAAAAAAAAAAAAAAAAAAGAAAAAAAAAAAAAAGGAAAGCTCAACTTCAGTGCTCGAGTCCCTAAAAGTCCGCGGGACGCCTTCCCCGGCGTCCCCAAACCTGGAGGGGGACACACACACGCTGCCACCCCCACCCCGCCCCCCGTGTCCCCAGCCCCGGCTCTGCCGCCGGAGCCCTCGGCGCCCTTCTCTGGTGATGCGGAGGTGCTGGAGATGCTGGCGGTACCTCACCTGATCGAGCCCTATATTATTTTAAATGGCTCTAATGTCACTATTTATCGCGTTTGGCCCGTAACTGAGGATTCAGGCATCTGAAACAACCTTTCGAAACTCTGATTAGTTCAGCTTCGTTCAGTGCCTTTTCCTCCCTCTCCTTTCTCCCCGTTTTTTTTCCCCTTCTCGCTCCCTTTCTGCCCGACTTTCATGTGCTGCAGATAAGATATAAAATGCTCTATCGGGATACTGTAATATTAAAGATCAAAAGTGGCATCAATTGAAGACCAAACGCGCGGAAAACAAAGGGGAAGGCTGGGAGATGTTCATCAGCTAATTACAACTGCAAATATTATGCAAATTTATCTTGGCACAGAAATGGAGAAAGCGAGTTTAAGTGTGGAGATAATGCTGGAATATTGAATGTTCAGCTAAGGGTGGGACGCGGTCCAATAAATTCATCTGAGGGAGAACCGGTATTATATATATGTATATTCCTATCAAATCATCTACACTTCAGATTGGGGGGGGGTGGGTATCAAAAATTGCGGTTATAATTGATACTTGAAATTCCTTGACAAATATTGCACGGCATATACGGTGGAGGAAGAGTAGGGAAACCGAGATTAGCGTTTGGATGGGATTTGTGAAACACCGTATACAAAACGATGAACCTATAGCGGGGAGACGTGGAGAGGGGGTGGGGTGGAAGGTCTCCCCCACTCAAGACCCCGGGTGGGAGCCTTTCCCTTTAGGCAAAGGGGAAAACCAAGTTATTTTTCAACCTCATTTTAGAAACGTCTCTCCCTTCCTGGAAAAAAAGGACCGTGCTAGACGTGGTTAATGATTAAACACCGTCCCTGTGCCGTGAGAGCCAAGAAGGTATGAGAGGGAGCCAGGGAAACTTAAACCAAGGCAGAATAGAACCGCCAGCACCTGTCCCCAGAAATTTTATCATCATCTTTATGCACACAAAGAAGGGAAAAAAAGGGGAAAAAAAAACTTAAACAAAAAAACCCAAAACACAATCGAGACGCAGCAAATTGACCACGAAAAGGATTTTAGGCACCATTTTCTCTCCTGTGCTGCCCAAGAAATTCAGAGGCGGGGATGCTCCAGCGCGGGTCGGGATCATTCCCCAGCCCCTCGCAGGGTTTTGGGGGGGTTATCCCAAATCCCGTTATCGGGTTTGACCCATGCGGTGGTTCAGCTGAGATGAAGTTTTGGGTTGAGTTTTTATTACTGTGGGAATCCCTCCCTCCCCCACCCCATCCCTCAGAATGGAGCAAAGGGGTTTTATTCGCCGCAGAAAATGTTTGAAATGCAGCTTTTCCCTGTGCAGGTGAGAAGGCAGAGCCCGGCTGCTGCTTCCCTTCAAGGATTCAAACGAATACATTCAAATCCAGCAAAATATCAGCAGATCTTCCCCTCCTCAGGCACGCGAATATCAATAATTTCAGGTGAATGTTTTCCCCCCCGCCCTCCATCCCCTATTTCATTTCTGCAGCCAGAAACACAGAGTAGCGTTCATTTGCATACAAAGCAACACGCGGAGTTTCTCCAGTTTATGAGAAATGCCTTAAAAAAAAAAAAAAAAAGGAGGCAGAGACACAGGGAGAGAGAGGGGAGAGACTCCTCGCAGAAACCTTATCGATTTTTTGCTATGCATGTATTTATTTGGCAACGGGGCGGGGAGAAAAAAATGAACATTATTGGCAACCCTCCCTTTAAAAAAAAAGGGGGGGGGGTAAAGAGAGATGCAAATTGTGTTTTCTCTTAGCCCGGCTCCGTGCTTTATTCAAGGTTTATGATGCATTATCTCCCCCTTAAATAAAAAATAAATCATGTAAAATTAGGATCTCAGAGCCACCGAGAGGAGAATCTCCGGTCGATTTTCTTAATTTCAGTCTGAAAGTGACACACTAATTAAAGCACCTCATCATCCCCCCTCAACTTCTTTTTATTATTATTATCAGATTTACCTTATATTTTCCCAATTAAAAAAAAAAAAAATCAGTTTCACGCTGCCCCCAGGATAAAACTAAACTAAAATAAGGACCCACGATTTTTTTCCCCCAACGTTGCCCATCGCTTTCCGCCATCAGATTCATTGTGATGTATTAGATGCAATAAATTATCCCATGTAACAAAACATTGGGAGCTGAAAGGGTGATAATCTGGAAAGCAGAGATAAGGATTCATTATTCCGAATCATTATGAATCCAACGTTGCCTCTGACTTCTTTCTTAATCAGCTCCTCTGATCCTGGATATGTGAGCAGCACAGATAAGGAAAGAGTCATTTATAATTCTGTACCTCGTCTAATATTTTAAAAAAAGTCAGAGGCAAGAAAACGCTATAAAACACAAGCAAGAGGCGGGCTCCGAATGAAATATCACTTCGATGTTGTTAGAGCCGCAGTAAGATTTAATTAAAATTCTCCTCTTCCACGTGCTTTATATATTTTTTATAAATACATTTTGCACCTTGACTGTAGTGGATAGGAATTTACAACTGAGGCTATTTGTTGGGGTCTGGCTTTGACTTCATTCCCAAGCCCCCGACTTGGGTGAATGGAAGATGTGGACGAAGGGGGAAAAAGGGGGGGATTATTTTAATTTCCGAGGTTCCCCCCTATCCCCGCTCTCCCTCCCCAGCGCCCCCACAAAGTCATTAGGTCGATCCTACCAATGTAGGCGGCCGCGTTTAATGGAAATCGTTTTAAAGCGAGTATACTCTGCGCACACAAAGCGCAGGATCAATGCCAAAGCGGCTGATTTGGGGAGATCAAGACGGAGGGTGCTCTCTCCCCCTCCTTGGAAACGAAGATTGCAGCGATGATATTAAAAAAATAACCTCTCTGAGACTGTGTTTTCACAGCTGGGGAAGGGGGAATTATTGATTATCGACAACTTTTCTCCGGGGTGGGGGCAGAGAGAGTGTTGTTTGTTTTTTTTTCTCCAGAGCAGACAAGGCAGTTTAATTATAGTGAATAAAACATCCTCAGCCTCCCCTCTGCAGCCGGCAGAGCGGTTATCCCTAACAATAACGTATGGATTTTATTTATGGAGGGTCCGACTGCAAATCTTGGTACAGGCGGAGCCGAAATCGATTGTGTGTGTGTGTGTGTAGGTATTTATTTTGATGTACACCCGTCTAACCGTGTGCCAGGAAGAGAGCAAGAGGTGGGGTCAGCCACACGAGCTGTGAGAATCACAGGCTCCCCTAGTAAGCTGGAAAACACAAGAAAAAAATTTATTCCATATATATATATATATATGGAAAAAATATGGAATATATATATACACGCACACGATATATATATTCTGCATATATATATATACACACACACAGAAGGAAAAATATGTATGTGTGCGCATATATATATATATATATAATTTTTCATGTATTTATTTATTTTAATGATCTCTGGGTATCTGACTATTGCTTTAATGTATATTCGGACCTAAACTGCAGGCATCGAGGCAGGTCTGTGATATTTATGATAAACCCCGGGTGCCATTTAAAGCCTCATTAGTTATGTTTAACCTTTGAATCACCAGCCATCGTAGCTGGAAATGAACTTCACGGTGCGGGGTGGGTGTAGGAGGGGGGGTATGAGTGTGGATGCGCCTGCGCCTGTGCCCAAATTCTCTCTCCCTCCACCCCAGCAAGCCCCGGCCAGAGGAATAGAGACAATAGTGCGGGGACTCCATCTCCGTGGGCTTCCCGAGAGGTTTCGGCAGGAGGATTCCTGATTTTTCGTTTCCCCACCTCGCCCCCCACTTTCACGGTGTGCTCAGACAGTCCAGACCCAGCTTTCTCCCCCTCTCCCTCGCCTTTTTCATTTTTTCTTTTTCTGGGCAGTTTTGAAGGGATTCCGGGCAACACTTTCCAGGTTGATCTCACCTCCTTCCCGCAGCACTGTTTTGGGGAGTAGAAGATTTCCCAGGGATTTTCCCAGCCCGATGATGGGGAACACACACCCTGAGTGATTTCAGCTGCATTCTCCTTTTTTGTTATCCCATACCGCGCAAGGATTTATCCCCGGCTCCTCCACTCGGCTCAGTGGAAACCACACAAGCCTCGTGGCTATAAAATCCTCTTTTTTTCCCCCGAAGCTTTTCCTTAGCAAAAGGCACAATTCTTGGCGAGGGTAGATGGGCTCAACCCCCCTCCCTCCGCTGTTGGGGTGCCCGAGCTGTTTCCATCGGTGTTTGGCTGTAGGAAGGTTCCCTTCGCAGCCCTAATGAGCTTTAAGTTATTACCTTAATTGAATGTGTTTTCTAAAGATAGAATTGGGAGGCGATCGCGTTACCTTTCACCTCACAGAGAGTCACTCTAGAAGCAGCGATAGCGAACTCCCAACGTCAGCAGAAAAACCCAACAATATCCCTCCAGGACCAGGAATGTGTGTGTATATACACATATTTAATTTTTTTTGCCTCACTAAGCGATCAGCTATCAAATTTTGCCCCACTTTCTGGAGCTCAGGGACTCAGCACGGCCGGGATGCGCTGTCGGGGTCTCTGCTGGGTACCGGAGTGGGGTCGAGGAGGGCGGCTCTGCATCCCTCCAGCACGAGTGGGTCTCCCACTCGTGGGGCCTGGGGTCTGCTCCATACACCGTGTTTAGTTCTGGGAATGAAGCATTTCTGTTTCCTTCCCGTGGTAGCATTTCACGCCAGTGGTGGATGTGGGGGTTGATGTTAAATGATGAGGTGGGGGAGCGATTTTCCCTCTCGGACGTGGCTGCCCATCCTGGTAAAAGAGCGTGGCCACTCCGGGAAGCGTTTTCCGTGGATGAGCCCCCCAGGCTGGTCCTTCGTGTCTTGTCTGGTTTTGCTGGCAGGACACCCCCTCCCGCCCCCAGTTCCTTCCCCCCCGAAATGAGCACCCACCCTTAACAAATAAAAAGATCATCACCAAACCGTGGGGAAGTTTTCTTGCAAGTAGAATCTGCCGGTGGATCGAGTGTAACGGGGGGACACACTGAGGTTGCAGCATTAGGTTTTGGGGAGTGACACGAATGGGGGGTTAAATATGGAAAATCAGCACCTTCCCCCGCTTGCCCCCATCAGTTCCTCCATCTTCTCATCGCTGAAAAATATGGGACATCCCCGAGAGCCTGTAGCATGGCCACAGCCCGGCTCCCTGGCTTCTCCTCCCCCTACAGCAGTTTAAGAGGGGTTTTTATCTTCACTCCCCAGCCCTCGAAAAACCCCAGGTGTTCACAGGGAGGGGAGATTGAGGAGCGGGCAGGAGACTGAAGATCCCCCCTCGCCCACCCCTTTCGCTCCGCACTGGCCCTGGGCTCAAGCCAGTCCAGCTCTGAGGGGACAGAGAAGGGGACAGACAGACCCCCAGGGCTGGGACTGACTCCTGAGGTCGGTGTCTCCCCGCCGCGGTCCCGCCCGTGGCTGGGAGCCTTCCTCGTCCCGAGGAAGACTGGGGAACAGGGGACACAGGGGGACTGTCGTCTCACCCTCCACTCTCGGAGGGCCAAGACATGCGTGTGAATTATTATTATTTTTTTTTCCTGTGTAGGTCCTGGAGCCTTACACAGACACACGTATAAAATAAAAATAAATTAGCGATGGTTAAAAACAAATAAATAAAGGAAAATTGGGTCGTTAAAGGTGTGTCCGTCCCCCCTCCTCCACTCCCGAGGAGAAGGGGGGGCAGAGGAGAAGAACGAGCCCCTCGCCGTTAATGTCACCGCTTTTCCTTGAAAGCTTTCGATGCAGCGGAGCGAGCCTCGGCGTTATTTGTGTGATCATACGCTTAATTATATTTCCCCTTCTCCCTCTTCCCGGTGTTCCAGGCTCACGGCGCTGACAGTTGCTCCCGGGACGGGTTACATCACGCTCACACCGCTGAGAGCCCCAGTACCTGGCGCGTCCCCCCGGCCCTGGCCCTGCCCCTGCCCCCCCCGCCTCCACCTCCCCGCCCCATCGATGGGTGTGTAAAGAAATGGCCCATCATATTCCTCTCACTCCTTCTCTGCCCTTTCCCAACCCGGAAGAGCTCTGATCTTCAGCCCAGCCCGGAGGAGGAGGAGGAGGAGGGCAAGGGTGGGCGTTCGGAGGATGCGGCTCCCCCAGGTTTTCCCCCTCGGTGGGAGCTTGCGACATGCCAGCAGCGGCTCCGCTCCTCCCGCACTCCTGCCCTGAGCGCTCCAGAGGAACCGGCCAAAATCAAAAGCGTCTGCCCAGGTCAGTGAACACTGATTTGCCTGTTCGTGGGTCCCCTCACCCTCCTCCTATTTTCTTCTTTTTTTTTTTTTTTTTTTTTTTTTTTTTTTTTTTTTTTTAATTCTTCCCATTTTTACTCCTTCTCCACGTGGAGGGCATTAGGATGGGGAGCTCGGCTGAAAGGGCTTGAAACGCAACCCGACCCTCCCTCATTGCTTGGGGTGCGTGGGGGGAAATTTAGTTTTCCCGGTGACCTTGGGGAAAGCCCCCACCACCCCGATCCGGGAGGGAGCCGAAATTTTGGAAGCGGGTGAGAAGAAGCTGTTTTACCCCTGGGTGTTAAGGGGCAAAGGAGTGAGGCTGGGATGGCGGGGGGTGGGAGATGAGACACGGCGCTGTCATAGCTGGGATGTGAAATATTAATCTCAGGAATGGAAGGGGTAGGTAGATACCTACGGGATATGCGGAATCGGGGCCTTTCCGTTCCGTCTTAGTACCTATGTGCACATATATACATAAATATATATACTTCGTATATACGGACCTAGTCGTATGACTCTGTGTACAGCGATATTCATGCCGGCAGGCATCTGCCGATGGCTGCGGTTCTGTACTGCTCCCACAAAAAATACCGATTTGCTTTGATTCAGTGACATCGATCTGTGCTCTATAGTGCCTAATATATACTATACATGTAGTACTCTATACATCCATGTTAAAAATATCTAATATATAACACGTAACAGGAATACTATGATTCTAGCAGAATCCATTTAGGACGATCTTCCACCGCTTTTCGTAGATATTTCTCCTTTTTATACCTTGTAAACCCAAACCAGAGCTACCTCAGAGACGTGTAATTAAGGCAGGCTGAGACGGGGAGGGAGATGACTCCGCTCCGGGGCCGGACCCCGCACCTTCCCGCGGTTCCCAGTCCCGCCGGGGGGATCCCCGGGCCGGGCCGTTCTGGGCTCCGGCAAGACTCGGGGCCGCGGGGCGAGAGGAGAGCTTCCCCTCTTTCCTGGTATCCCTGGATTTAAGTCTCCCTCCTCCTTGCCCTCTTGTAGGAAAATTTTCCACCCCCCACACCGGCCGGAGGGTGTTTCAGGAGGGAACCTGGAAATGGCTCGGGCTGTACAGAAATCCGCGTTAGCTGTCATTGAACATCTTCAGAAGAGAAAAGGGAGAAAATTGTCTATCTATCTATCTATCTATCTATCTATCTATCTATCTATCTATCTATCTATCTATCTATCTGTCTATCTATCTGTCTATCTATCTATCATTCTATCTATCTATCTATCTATCTATCTATCTATGCATCCATCCATCCATCCATCCATCCATCCATCCATCCAAGCTCTCTTACCTTCACGTGTCCGTACACAGGCAGCGGGCTCCGGGTGACAGATTTTAATGCAACCGGATAATTAATAACCACGGGTCCCGCTTGTTTTCTCCATTATTTATGGGCCGCAGGTGCTGAGCGGGGGAGCCGAGACTCGGCGGTGCCGCGGGCAGGGGCTGCTGCTCCGACTGGGCGGACACCGATCCCCCTTCCCTGGGAGTACTGGGATGTATCCCGGACAGACGGGGGGACAGCCAGGGTCCCGGCAACCTGAGGGCCACGGGAAAGGCGAAACAGGCTCTCGGAAAGAAAGGAGGGGAGAGGGAAGGTCTACTCCACCCGCGGCGTTTTGCTCCCAGCTGGGACAAAGCGCTTCCTTCTCCCCGGGGATGTGATTTTTTTTTTTTTTTTTTTTTTTTTTTTTTTTACGGAGCCGAAGGGGGTGTTTTAATTTCAGGTGGGGAAACATGACGAGAAGGTGTTTCCCCGCAGGGGCAGGTAGGGAGTGGGATGCGAGAGAGGAGGAAGTCTCGTCTGGGGGCTCCGCTCGCCCCCCGGGATGAGCAGGGCATCGCCTTGTGCTTGGACGGTGGGCGGGGGATAGCACCTCGGGGAGCTTGTATGGGTTCCTCAGGGGAATCTGGGGTGCGGTAGTCCGCTCTTTGGAGCGAAAAGAAATCGTGTAGATTCCGATATCCTCGATACTATTTGAATTTTGTAGTTTCTGACGGTAGATGTGAGCCCCGTGTTTACGGAGTGGCTTGTCACTATGCGGGGCGGCCGCGTCTTGCGGGGTTACCCCCGGTGGGGTCTGTGGACAAGGGGTGTTTGTTTTGGGGCGTGCAGGGACGGCTTCAAACGAGCAGTAGCCAGACGCTTCCCGGAGCAAATCGCTCCGGCTTTAATCCCGGGAGGTAGGGATATGCCCCTGCGTCTCACCGATGAGCTGGTGTTAATTCTGCCGCCTCCTCTCACGCCAGCAGCCTGGCGATTTGTGCTTTCTTCAAGTCCCGGGGTAATTTCTGCTTTCAGAAAAAAAAAAAAAAAAAAGGAAAAGAAAAGAAAAAAAATCCTTAAACACAACGACAGCTTCCCCTTCTCCGTGGGGTTCGAGGAAAACGGCACTTGTCGGCTTTAAAGCCTGCAAGATGCTTCAGTACGCCTTAAAATCTATCGCTCAAAACGTTCCTGGGAGATAAAGCAAAACCGAGAAACACGAAATAAACTGATTCCCCCTCCCTCCTTTTTCTTTTTTTTTTTTTTTTTTTAATTTCCCCCTCTTAACGCACATGTCTTTAACCTCGCCGTAATTTGGAGTGGCTGTTCAGGCGGTTTTCTGGCTTTTTCTGCTCTTATTTTTCAATTCTGTGGGGTCGAATCCTCCCCGGAGCGCCGCCCGCCCGCCCCTGTCCAGCGCCGTGCCCGGCGGGGACCCGCTCCAGGGTCGGGAACCTCTCGCCCAGCCTGGAGAGAGGGATAAAAAGGAGAGAACGGGAAAAAAGGGGTGGGGGAATAAAAAGGAGAAGCAGAACCCCTTGTCCAAGTATACTTCTGCTGTCTGAGAAAGGAAAAGGTGCATGGGGGAGGGAGAAAAGAGACTTACCGGGCTGAGCGTGAAACCGTGGCTGTGCTGCGGAGGGAAGGAAGGAAGGAAGCAGGGAGGGAGAGAAGGAAGGAGGGAAGGGAGCTGGATTCTGCCTACCATCCCGGAGCAGGACGGGGCACCGGCAGAAGGGTTGACATGACTCCCCCCCTCCCCTTCTCCCCTTTGCCCGGCTCCTCTCCGCGCCTCAGCCGCGCAGTTTGGGGAATGTGTCGGGGGGAGAGGTCGCCCCTGGGACTTGCGGAGCCGGTTTTTGATCTTTCTCAGACTTTTTTTTTTTTTTTTTTAACTCCTGCAGTGTCCCGGGGCAGTCGCCCTCCTCTCAGCTTCAAAGAAGCGGGGGGGAGGAGGGGAAAGAAAAGTCCCAGTTTCTCTCCTCCCAGTTTTAATTCTTCGAATTTCTTTTCTACGGCAGAGCAGGGTTTTCCCCCTCTCTTTCTCCTCCTCCATCAAATAGCATCATTTGCGCTGAAACAAAAAAAAAAAATTGTGTGCGTCTGGGGTGGGTGGTGGTGCACGAAAGGAGAAAAAATTGGACCCGGTGTAATCAGCCGATGATTTGTTCTCTCTCTGAATTTGCATGGCTCGGCACTTTTTTATGTGCGTGTGTTTACGTTTCCTCCAGATCTTCGTGAAGGGGAGATAAATGAATTATAAGAATAGAACGGAAATATATACGCATATGTTAAAAAAAAAAAAAATGAAGAGTGAGAGAGGGAAAAAAAAAAAAGAATGAAACACTCATGTGGCTGGTTTTGAAGCGAAGGGGAAGGCTCACGTGAGATGAGAAAGGGAAGATGCAGAAATGCAGTCTCTCACTTCGACCACTATTATTATTATTATTATTATTATTATTATTATTATTATTATTATTATTGTTATTATAAATTTGCCGGCTCCTAGCTGGAAGGATGGTGATCATCGTTTTACTGATAAAGGCCGGGGGGGGGGTGGCCTTGGGGAAACGGATTCCTACCTGATTCACGAAGGAGGGGGGAAAAAAAGAGGGGAAAAAAATATTCCCTCTTCTCTCCGCCTTTGTTTAACCCGAGGTTATCTCAGCAGCCTTACCAGGGCCCAGCACCGTCCCGTCCTGGGGGCTGACAGGATTTGTGCCCCGGGAGGGGTTGCCCCAGCCGGGAAGGTGGCAACGCCGCTCACAGCCCCGGGTCCCTCTCTCTCGGCAAGTTGCTGTACACAGGCAAAAAAAATTAATAATAATCTTCGGAGCTGTGCCCTGGGCCGTGTCCTCTCCATAACCCCCCAATTCCTCGCTCCCGGCTGTTTGTACAGCTTTACCTGTACTATTCTGGTACCCTGGAAGAAAAAAAAAAGGCAGCCCGACAAACGTAACTTAATCCCTTTTCAGTCAATTGTCGTTTAAAGGGGGGCTAAAGGAGAAGGGGGGGAGAAGGGGGAGGAGGGGGTCTGCCTGTCCCCGCCCCGAGGTGCCAGTCGCTGCGGTGGGCACCAACGAGGACGGAAGAGTGGGGTGGCCCCAGGTCCCGGCTCCACAACAGCCTTCCCTGTATCTATTTTAACAGGAAGACTTGAAGGAAAAAAAATAAAAGCGGGGGGTCCCGGCAGCTTTAGTGCCCTTTGACTGATCATTTTTGTGGGAGCAGTAGGTTGTGTGACCGCCCCATCCCACCGAGTTCGGGATTTTTTTGTTGTTGATTTTATTATTATTTAATTCCCTCCTTTTTGGGACTGTAAGTGACTTGTGTTAAAAGCGTTTCCTCGTGACCCTTTAGAGCCAGAGTTAACCCCATTCCCCCTCCCTCTATCCCTTCCCAAGCTCGGAGGGATGCTGGAGCCCCTCTCCTCGAGGTCCCCTTCCCCCCTCCCGGCAGAATTAACCCCCGAGCCCCCGACCCTTATCTGGCGGCTGGTGGCGAGCTTGGGGCTAATTGCTCCAACAATGGGCTCCTATTAACGCAGAGCTGTCACTGGAAACCCTGCTGGGGGCTGCCGCGGGGGGGCGAGGTGATGGATCTGCAGCCACAGCCTGGGAAAAGGACGGTCAAGGCCAGCGCTCCTCGCAAAACCCCCGGGGATCACAGGATAATCCGAGGAGAGGAGGAAAATGATGGTTTTACCTTTTTTTTTTTTTTTTTTTTTTTTTTTTTTTTTTTTTTTTTTTTTTTTTTTTTTTTTTTTTTTTTTTTTTTTTTTGGTCTGTTGGTGGGGGCAGTTTTTGCCCTCCCCACCACGACTTCCCCCCGGCTGGGAAGGGGATGGGAAGATCGAGTCTATCCAAGATGGGTTGAAAATAAAGGGACAGCCTGAGAAAACTAGATTTGAAAGCGGGGTCCTCCTCCCGTGACTGGGGCTGTGGCTGCGAGGGGTAGGCGGGGGACAGGATCCCACTGTGACACCCTTGTTGTCCCTCATAGGGGCAGGACGAGGCCACTTCTTTTCCTCCCACCACTGATGGGACTTGGTGTAGTTGCTGATTTATTATTTTATTTTACTTATTTTAATTTTTATTTTATTTCTTTTTTTTTGCTTTATTAATTTTAATTTGCATTAATCATTTCGTGTCCGCCAAACAGTTGAAGGAAAGCGGTTTCCCCAGTGCCTCTGGACAGGCTAAAAGCACGTTTTAAAATGGCTTAGCAATTCTGTGACCTCTGGATGGAAATTCCCCTCCTGTGATCCCACGGCTGTAGGTCTCAGGGCTGTAACTGCCGGAGGGAGGGGGGGTGGGAATCTCAGCTCACCTGCCCAAAGATCCCAGCTCAGCACCAGACGCCCCCCAAATGTTAAAAGAGAGAAGGTGACTTTTCCCAAGCTCTGGAGACCACTCTCGCCCGTAGGATGTGCTTGGGGTGCGGGGAAATTTGGGGAGGCGGAATAAAGGGGCAAATCCCGGGGAGACACTTCGCCCTCACATCCATAAAACGCTTAAAGCTGGGGAGGGCGGGAAGCGGAAAGTTTGTGCTCTTGGACGTTGCTCTCCTCTTTACCGTCCTCCTCCTCTCAAAGAAATACCTCCCCAAAGGAGGGCCCACCCCGGTGCTGGGGCGCCTTAAACACCCCAAAACACCCCCACATCGCGGGGGTAGAGGCCATGGGGCCGCCTGGTGCGGAGGGACCCGGCGGGTCAACCCGGGAAGTGCATCAGGAGAGATCGCGCTGTTTTCCCTTCCGTTTCCCCCCCTCGTAATGCACCCCAGCTCCTGGGGTGTGTAAAG